>NC_069729.1:3860022-4160022 GCF_027358585.1 Pangasianodon hypophthalmus | reverse complement strand
GCTGTAGTGAAGCAGCGTGGGGTCGATCATCGCTCCGTTCTCAGCTCTCTCTAACAAGTCGCTCAGGTAACACAGGTGTCTGTGACAACCCCGTACACCGTTTCTGGCACAGTACTCGTCCAGCACAAACACCTGACCAGGACTAAACCAACCCTGCAGGGGAGGACAGTGTGGAGGAGTCAGATATCTGAATCATTTTCTTACGTGAAGTATAAATACAAGAAATTCTCAAATGTTATAAAAAAAAAACAGGAGAGTAAAAATGCTCCTAAAAGGCTACAACAATTCTATCTAAACAGCACTAAAAGAAAACTAAATGAACTGAACTGAATCAGGTAGAAATGAATCATGTTATGTTTGAATCAAACTGAATCGTGTGCGAGTACCAGGCAGGAGTACGAGTCGTTTAGTCTGTGGTCCAACGTGAGGCGCTGCACCATCTCGAACAGTGAGGCGTGATCAAAGTTACAGGGATTCGCTGAGATGAACTCGTCCATGCCATGTTTCTGCGCACGGTCTGCGTCTGTGTGTGGAGAGAAGGATAAGCTTTATATTATTTTTAGCTTTAATTTATAGAATTAAATCAGTCTTTAATAAATTTTCCAATTTAAAATACATATATTCAAATAATTCTTAAAATATTAATAGAATAAAATCAGTCTATAGGAGAGAAAATCATTCAGATCTTCTCCTTTAAATGAATAATTTCTGAATGATTATATTCTTAATCATTTCTAATCATTTAAAAGACTAAAATCAATCTTTAAGAGACTATCTTGTTTATAGAGATCTTGTTTATATGATAATTCTTAAAAACTTTAATATAATATAATCAGTCTTTAAGGTTTCTCATTTAAATAAACAATTTTCTGAAGAAATCTTAATCATTTTCATTTTTATATCATTTATTACTCTCATTCATCACGCTTTCCAGCCTGACTTGTATTATAAACTGTCATGACAACTGTGCAGCTTTGAGAGTCGCGTCAGAGTCGCGTAATGGTGACGGTATGACAGCGGCATTTTGGTGAAGGTGACATTTGCTAGTAATAACATCTACATCTCATGCCATTGCATTAAATCCACCCCAAAAGTGTCACAACACAACCTTAATTATGTTAATTAAAATGTATACCACACGACGCGGGTGTTATGAAAACGACACAATAATAACAAAAGTATTCTTTGTGATAGCTGACACAAGTTAGAATACACCTTCGTGTAGGCTTATGTCAGCTGTCCTAAAGGTGTCATGTAGCCTTATAAGCACTGTGCTACCAAATCTCATCTAAATTTGATTTTATAATTCTACTAATTAAAACTCATATTTTTTACCTACAGTAATGTATTCATCCAGCAGATATAATATTTTCCGGAGATTTTCCAGTGTCCCTATTCATGGCTGATAATCCTGACCATCTACAGACCCATCGTTAGTCAACTACTTTCTCAATCTGGCTGCTCCAAATAATCCTCAGCCCCCCAAAATGCCTTTTTCTGAGCACTCCTCGTATACACAGCATCGTCCATCTCCATTCAGCAGGCCGCCCACAGGCCCTGGACCCCCCCGGGGTTGGTCTAATTAAAGCAACCCCGTGCCACTAACCTGCGATCAGGGAGAGGACCAGCCCAATACCCCCCTCTTACCACACACACACACACACACACACCCCTTATCCCTCTGCCCATGCAGCCATTGTCCATTAAGGGGACTAAATAAATCCAACAACACATTTTCACTTTCCTCCCTGGTTAGTGGGCTTAGGTATTACATCAGGGCCTGGGCAAATAAGCAGGACACTGTGGCTTAATCCAGTGCGCTGGGGGGGCTATTCTCATTCTAATGCACCGTTTCAGACGGAGCTTAAAGCCCATACTGCAGGCCGGTGCCCATTCACGGTCAGCGGCCTACCGAGTGTCCGCACTTTGCATCTGAATGCAGGAACAAGGCTTAACCCTCACCTGTGCTTAAGGGTTACGCGCTTGCGACATACCGTTTATTTCTTGAGTGCACGACATAACAAACTTCGCCTTTAGTTGATTGTGCATGTCAGATGGGTATCTCTTCTACAAAATCCATCATTACATTACACGTTTACACACCAAGCTGTAACGAGATTTTTTTTGTTTTTTTATGAAAAGCACAGATCGTGATTTCAGTTTATAATCCACTATATTCTCACACCAAAGACCAATACTGCTGTATTATATATGACATAATGCTGCTATATTTGTGCAATAAAATTCAGTTTTCTCTATCTTTACTGTACCAGAGGATAGAAAGACCCTCTAATCTACTCTAATGTACAAGGGATTAGAAAAAGAGCTGATTCCTAGATTTAGAGTGACTAAACTTCACAACAAGCTTTTACATACTATCTATATGTATATACAAGGTGTCCCAAAAGTCTCCATACATAGGGGAAATTAATACTTTTTAGCAAAATGTCTTCCAAAAAGTTTCTTACTTAGATTATATTATATATTTTTTCAGATAGCCTTTAAGAATGACTTTGACAAAAGCAGAACATATTGAAATCATTCTCATGGCTGGATCAGGAAGCTGTCGCAAGGTTGCGATGGATTTTAAAAGGAAACATCGCAAACATGTCACACACGACATTGTTGCCAAACTTATTAACAAATTCAAAAAGACTGGAGGTGTAGTGCACCAACCGAGAAGTGGACGTCCATGAACATCCACTGATGAAGGCACAACCAACATGGTGCTGGCACACATAGTCCTGTATGTATGGAGACTTTTGGGACAATCTATATATATATATATATATATATATATATATATATATATATATATATATATATATATATATATATACAGTACTGTGCAAAAGTCTTGGACACCCTATTTTTTTAGTACAAACTTTGTTATAGATTTTTATTTAATGACTTCTACATTATTGATTCAGTACAAAAACGTTTTAGATTCCAAACATTAGTTTTCCAGCACAAAATTAAATGTTACAGAAAAATGTTTGTATGTCGGTAAAGAACGCAGCAGATTCCATAAGAGACACTTTTCAGATAAAAACATAATGAAGGCTGCTGGGTTTTGTTACAGAAATAAGAAGCGAGTCGACAGTCAAAGTCTCCAGAAGAACTGTGGCTGCTTCTGCAAGATGCTCAGTAACACTTACAGCTCATTTCCTTATAAAACTGCACACACTGCACCTGAGAATACTATTTTTATTTAAAGCGAAGGATCGTCACACCAAATATTGACTTTGTTTCATTTGTTACTGTTTATTGCTCTTTATAGTATTTTTTAATGTAGAAACATTTAATTTCATTATTTTTGAAGGCATCGTTGCTCTACAGCATTTCTTTGCATGTGCCTAAGACTTTGCACAGTACTGTATATATATATATATATATATATATATATATGTATATATATATATATATATATATATATATATATATATATATATATATATATATATATATATATATATATATCTGAGGGACTCATACACAACTATTACAAAAGTTGCTGAAAATATTGAATTTTTTAAAATTTTTAAGCAAATAAATTCATTCTTAAAACTATTATACAAATACATTAAGTCCATGATGGATGAAAATAACAACATGTTTTGAAATCAGCAAGTAATTTATGCTGCTTCGAAGCTGACAAAAGTATTTAAATATGAATATGAAATATTTCAATTATATACTTATAAATAGTTTTTCTCTCTGTGGTGTATTTAATAAGTTTTAACTTTTGCCAGTGTTTATTCTTTGTTTTGAACCTGCTAGAGCTAAGCTTTTAAGAAATATATAATTTGTAATGACCGATTATGGTTTTGAGATTTTAAAGCTTCTAAGTTCGAGAATATTAGTTATATATCTTAAATGCATTAATAAGCATAAAGCTACCTTATGTCATTTTTTAAAATTATTTGTTATGCATCTTAATGCTTCAACTTGAAAACCTGACAATATTTATCTTTAAATGTTTCTAATATTTGAATATAACCACATCCAGGCTGAAACAAAGGCGTCCGTGTGAACCCGTAAGTCAAAAAGGTGACATTGTGTCCCTCTAATGTGTCTGAATATGAGCTTGTCACGTCAGTTTGACGTTAGCGGAGGGTAGGCACGGCTCTGGACAGTAACACACCATGACACTAGTCAACTTCGGACAAGCAGGCCAGAGCTGAACTGACACTGATTGATGGGATGCTCTTCATTTATAGATCCGTTCTCTAGAAGAGTCCACGCTACAACATTTGGGGCTATTTAGCGCTTCTCCTTTTGGAAGCACTGACCCCCTCACACACACACACACACACACACACAAAAGACAACAGAGTCTGAGACTAGGCCCATAGGCACCAAGTGACAACGCTGGAGCTTCTTTGTGAGTGAAGAGAAAAAGAGAAAAAGAGAAGAAGAGTGACAGCACAGGGCCATGTTTAATCACGGCGTTTCTAAATTAATCCCCTCCTTCAATATGGCCGCCCTCATCGGCCTACAGAAACACAGGCAAGTTCTGTCACCGCTGATTTCTGCTATTTCTGTCTCTGTAAAAGAGTCGTGATTGACGGTGACACTTTAGACCAATCACTGTTTGTTTTTGTGTTTGAGTTGCAATGGATAGTTTAGGAATATATAGAAATTTATATTTTAAATTGTGCGTTCAAGTTTCATTCAAGCTAGTTTTTCTATTTTCTGTTAGTTCTAGAGTTTATTTTCCCTTTTGTTTTTGTCCTAGAATAATTCTGTGTCTGATTCTCAGAAAGACACATAACTAATTACACAATCACTTTATTTAACATCGTCTGAACCTGAAGCTGTCCTGAACACACTGTGCTGCTGCAAGCATTTTATCTACGATCAGCCTAAATTCTGAATTTCTCAGAAATGTCCACATCTATAAAGTAATAAACCACAGCGCGGTTTATTTCTCGATTCTGATTGGTCAGAAGGTGTGGATTCATTTCACATAATTGCACGGCTCAGGCAGTAGTTCTAGCTGCATCATAAACGGTTTATATTAATGCACTCGTTCTAATACGTTATTGTTTCCATAGTAACAGCGCATACGCAGGGACGTGTACTGCATACACACCACATAATAGTAATAATAAACAGATTTTTAAAAAAGTGTTGTTTAACAAAAACAAATAAATGTATAATCATTGATGTGGTGAGGTTTTGTGTCAGAAGATGTCTCCAGCGTCAATGGATTATTTTTATACAAAATTACTATTGTTTCATATTTATTCCTTTCATAAGCCATTGTTCCCTTCTGTATTCTAGCTTTATTCTGACTTAAAGCAGATCTCTGAATGCTGAAGCTGTGTTACAGCTGATGCTGCTCCTTTCCTCATTTTCGTGCAGGAAATTCAGGAAAGTAAGACACATCGTAAAGTGTGTAAGGAAATAACCTTTCTTTTGATTTCAGTTTTGCACACAGTTTCTATTATTACTTGAAATCTGTTCTTTGCTTATTTTTAAGTTTCGACTACTTATCCTCCAAAATTACTAGCAAAAAGTAGTTTCACTAAATTCACCAAAATTCTAACAAAAACACCAAAACAAATCAAACAAACAAATAAATAACTACTTAATTTTATTTGAATTAGCTTTAATAATAGTAATTCATTTTTATTTAACTCATTTAGTTTTAGTTGTAATGTTATTTTTGTACTATTATTATATATTGATTTTTTCTTAATATTAGTTTAGTTTATGAAAATTATGATTATTTTTATATTTTTGTATTTGCTAATAATAATAATCCTAAGTTTTTTGTTTTTTAAATATATATATATATATATATTGTAGATAGATAGACAACTACATATATATCTATCTATACATCTATCTATCTATCTATCTATATATATATATATATATATATATATATATATATATATATTTTTTTTTTATTATCATTATTATTATTATTATTATTATTTTTAATAAAATTGCATGTCTGCATCACTGTCATATTTTTCTTTTATGTATTATTATTTTTCATTATTTTATTTTTGTTTACTTGGACAATCTGCAAAGTGGACAAAAATAAACTACAGTGCTCTTTAATCTTCTTTGCTCTTTTAGAGATGTGCATTTCTGGTGAAACACACACACAATCAGGTGCAGTCTGCATTTTTTCCAAAAAAAAAAAGAAAGTATAAATAAATTAGATCAAGGTTAATAAATTACATTAATAAATAAGGGATCAGTGTTTTTTCATGTGTTTTAGGAACGGCACATGAGGTTCTTTAGTATTAATGTGACATGATACTGTATTATCTGCTAACAAGCATCATTTTAAAGGTACATATTTGGCAGCTCTTGTTTGTGTAAAAAAAAAAAGGGGGGGGAGATGAAAGTGAATTATTAATCAAGGGTAAAAAGAAAAATAAAAGTCCACAGACGAATGTTCAGATGGCTATAGAAAAGTGTAATCTTAATTTTAAGATTTTTATCTTTCTTTTTAAGTAACATCAGTAGCTGAGAAGAGAAAGATGGTGTGAAACAGCAAGTAGTTATTTGGTAACATTCCACTGATAGCTTCCAGAAATAATCAGGTTGAAAACACACTGTTTAATTCATGGGGCGTCACTTTTAACACGGTAATTACCAGCTGCTGAGAGGTGCTGAGCGCGCCGGCGCTTCAGCCAAACCAGTAGTTTCAATGAATTCATTTAGAGCAATAAATCCACAACTGCGACGGTTGGAGAAAAATCACCGTAATTAAGTCATCAACATTTCCATCAACGCTGCTTCATCTCCGTTTGGATAAAAAATGTCTGACTGTTGAGCGGCATGTCAGATAAGAATAAGCTGACTGTATAAAAACACTTTCATCTGAATTAATTTTGTAGGGGTGGGTGTATGTGTGTGTGTGTGTGTGTGTGTGTGTTTAAAGAGGCAAGTATGCAGAGCAAAAGCGCATCTGTAAACACGGTAAACACCCATGCATCCTAATCCTACATTTTATATTTCAAACCTTAAAAAAATCAAAAGAGCATTCCTAAAGACTGCCGTGATGGAACAGAGAGACAGTAGAAGAAGAGGAGGAAGAGAGGAGGAAGGGAGGAGGAAGATGAGAAGAGGAGAAGCGTCAAGCTACAAGAGAGTGAAGAGGGACAAAATACACATAAAGACACAAACAGAGACCAAGGAGCACTCAGCAGCACGAGCACACACACACACACACACACACACTTAAATACACAGAGAGAGTGAGAGAAACTGTACATACATTATACTTCAAACAACAAAAAACATACAAACTCTATACACACACTGTACATACAAAGAAGAAAAAAGGAATGAAGGAAGGCAGAAAGGAAGGAAGGACAGAGAGAAGAAAGAAAGGAAGGGAGACGGAAGGGAGGAAGGAAAGAAGGAAGAAGAAGGAAGGGCAGAGGAAGGAAGGAAGGAAGGAAGGAAGGAAGGAAGGAAAGAAGGAAGGAAGGAAGGAAGAAGAAGGAAGGAAAGAAGGAAGGAAGACAGATGCAAGGTTGGAAGGGAGGAATGAGGGAAAGAACGAAGCAAGGAAGGAAGGAAGAAGAAGGAAGGGCAGAGAAAGAAAGAAAGAAAGAAAGAAAGAAAGAAGGGTAATACAGTGGACTTCATTAGCAGGTATTATGGCTGTATTATGGGCAGTGAAGGTGGACAGCACAGAGATCTCTCTAAAATAAAGAACAGAAAACAGGATTATAAGAGAGTGATAATAAAGTGAAATAAAGTGAGAGAATGTTTTCTCTTACCATGGAGTCACTACAGTCTTTAACTCCACATCACACACATTTTATTTCTCTCATAGTCAATAAACAAGCAAACTTGGATCTAACGACCCGATGGGAACAGTCTGAGAAAACCTGAGAGTGAGTGTGTGTACATGTGTACGTGTGTACGTGTGTGTGTGTGTGTGTGTGTGTGTGTGTGTGTGTTTGTGTGTGTGATACTCACAGAACTGTGAGATTGGTGCGTCCAGCTGCGGTGCTGTTCCTCCTTTAGCGTTGAGTTTTTGGACCTGTGTAGGAGGGATGGGTTTGTGCGACTGGCCCGTGGCTCTGTACATGGCCTGAACCCACAGGATCCGGTCCTGCTCGTCATCGCTGGCAAAGATCACAGTGTCGCCTTCTTTCACAGCGTTAAAGAAAGCCCTGCCTCCATCCAAACCTGCACCAAGACACACATACTTCACAAAATAATAATGATAAAATTCATAATATATATTATACTGCTTTATTTCAACAATTCCTTTTCTTGCTGATTTCAAAGCTGCATTTTTTTAAATATATCATACAAAATGTAAATATAATAATAATAATAATAATAATAATAATAACAATAGTAATTATTATAATAATTAAAAAATATATATAATATAAAGCATAATATTATCATAGTAAT
This sequence comes from Pangasianodon hypophthalmus, assembly GCF_027358585.1. NCBI lineage: Eukaryota > Metazoa > Chordata > Actinopteri > Siluriformes > Pangasiidae > Pangasianodon > Pangasianodon hypophthalmus. The sequence goes on along the minus strand of NC_069729.1, from coordinate 4,151,619 downwards.
TTATTATATGTATTTGCTGAGTAAAATTACATATTAGTGTCTTTATCCAAATCTACATCATGAAACATGTTCTTTATAAAACAAACCCAAAAAGATATAAATGTCTAAAATGTTAAAATAAATTGATATTATTTTTTATTTTATTTCAGCATAAACTACATTTTTTTCTTATTTACTTCAAAGCTGAATTTCTTGAAATATATGATATATATTTTTAAATTAATTTTCTTATATTTATTATTTTAAAATTATAGTAATTTTAGATTATGCCTTTTTGGACATTCATTTATATGAGTATAACTTATATATGAAAAAATATTTTACAATAACAAATAATTAATCAGATTTTTGTAAGACAAAACCTGAATTATACACCTTCACCATTTTTAAGTCTAATTCATAAAGATGAAGCCTAATTTCTAATGTGTCAAGAGCCACTGAGTTTAATTAAGCCTAATAAATCATCTCTGAGCATTAATGTAGAGGAGCTGATGAAGAGAAATCCACAGTACAGTGAACATTCTGCTAAAATAAATACTGATTATGAAAATTCTGAACATGATTTCATCACGTTTCACTAATATCAGTCTAAAAAATTATGTTCTTATTTAACGGGGATAATAGCGTATTGCAAACAGATCAATCTCAAGCATTCTTCATTAAAAGATAACACAATTAACACTGCGTTACAAGCTTACATACGTTAACCGATGTGACTACAATCTAAAACAGTACAGTATGAAGAATTCCAAATATTTCAAGTGCATTTCTTTTTACAACTACACACAACAGCTTATTTTAATGTTTTCACGTTTTCACAGCTTTAAATAGTATGTGTTAAACCACACGTATCAACTGAGTAAAAATGTAACTTAGCAAAAATAATCACCAGAAAAATTGTTCTAAAAGAACTGAAATTAAGTTTTGTCATAAGCCTGTTGGTCTGAAGAAGGTAGTGTTCAACATTTCAACCATATACACACATACATCTGCATACAGAAGCCCTAAACAATTAATTGGGTCAAATTTACAATTGTTATGCTTTTTAAAATATAACAAAAACTTTAAAAAATAATCCAAAAATTCCATCATCAATTAAATAAAATATTTATAATTTTTTTTAATTATTTGCATTTTTTAACTCTCAAAAAATATTTGAGATATCTCCCCCTTTTTTAAAATCACAACTCTCTTGCTCTCATGCTCTCATACAATCCAGAAAGGTGAAACAAGTCTATCTATAGAAATAGAGTTTTTCACATCAAGAGCACAAATACTCACAGATTTCAGAAACCGTGTCTACATGAAGTATAATGTTAGTATTTACTGTACAGTTTTTATGATTAGGCTATATGATTTTGAGCTGTAAACCTACAAACTATAACCCTACAAGTTCTTTTTTAGCTTCGTACCCTTTCTGTTGCTGCTCCCATAAACTGAAAAAGCAATTTCCACCCTGGAAAAGAGTGATCTCTTACAGTAGCTTTATGTTTCTTAGATTGTGGATTGGGAAAAGGTGCCATGTATAAAACAAAGAAGCATTGAGATGGGTTGGTTGGAGTTACCTGGCTGAGGGTCGGTGTAGTCCACAGTGTATCCATCCAGTTGGAGAAGCTCCACAGGTTCTGCCTTCTTCTCTCTGTAGCTGCACATGGCGAAGGTGTACTGACTGACCTGAAGATGAGAACAGTATGAGGTTAATATAAAAAATGCACAGATTTGGATCAGTAACGAGCCAGTGGTGAGGAAAAATTCCCTGAGACGAGGACTTGAGGAAGAAACCTTTAGAAAAACCAGACTCAAACGGGAACTCATGCTCTTCTGGGTAAAACCGGATAGTGTGATTATAAATCACTACAGTATACAAGTGCAAACTATTAAAGACAAACAGTACTAAGAATGTTGAAAGACCACCAAACGAATATGACTCACAATCAGGAAATACGGGAAATAGCTACACGAAGGTTTTTAATAACATCTGTATTAACAACCCAACACTCAAAATAACACATCTGAAACAACTACACAAGAGTAACAAGAACACAGTGTACCATGCGGCAACATATAAATTGAGTGTGTTTGTTTATTTGGATAAATCCAATAATCATCGTTCAAGTCCATTGTGCGGGTCAGTAAACAATAAATTAGAATAATCCATTAACAACAAGGAAAATATAAAACCAGGAAGTCATATGACCAACAAGGAACTGCATGAAACAAAGCTCAGAAATGCACACTTATGTACAATGAATGAGATTTCAGCACAAAACAAAGGAAAATGAGGGTATATAAAGACAAACTAATCAAGGTTTGAACTCAGAACAGGCGCACACATTAGATAACAGACCAACACAAAGCACATGGAGTGAACTCAAAACATAACATGAGAGCAGCATTTAGCATTGACAGCATGAATGTGTGACGCATGTAATGACATGGAACATAAACCAGTAATATATACTGTACACAAGATGACTAACATGAAGCAAGCCCCGGGTGATGTTAGGTTACACACACCCAAAGTGGAGGAGAAAATAAAACCAAACTTATAGCAAAAGCACATTGTGAACTAGGAAACAATCATGAGCACACAATGCTTGCCATGCAGAGAAACACAATGAGTGTTGAGAAGGGGAATTTGTAACAACTATAATCATATATAAGCTGTCAAACTCAAAAATAGACCAAAAACAAGGACTGAGCAAATATCTGCTTATGACAACGTTGATTTGTTAGCCAAAACTGACCCATTAACGGATGCTGATGGACGTCTCAGATCCACCGATGCTCCTTTGGTAGTAGTGGTGTAACACAATGCAGCTCTTTGTAACTGTATCTGTATCGTGATCAAAATATTTGTATCTGTTCAGATTTGAACCCAAACTGGGCGTGGTTTAAACCATAAGGTTTTTTTTCACCATGCTCTCAGAAACACTGGAGAACACTGGGAAAACAGAAACCCTGAAGTAGAAATGCCAGCACTGTCTGTGGCAAATTTTTGATTTTTTAGTTGGTTCTACTTCCCAAAATATTAACAAACTTGCAGTCTAATTTAAACCATCATGCGTGTTTCTATGTAAATGCACTGTGCAGATGTGAATAGGCAACATGTCAGGCAATAGTCTTGGTTCTGAGGATCCCCTGAAAGCCAACACTAAGTCAGTGAAAATGTCAAATCTTAAACTATGGACTCCTCCAAACCTCTGATTCATAATATACTACGCTATACCAGGAACCACCTTAAAAGGTTTCGCTTTTCACCATTTCGCTAGCACGCGGGTGATTTTGAATTGCTGTGCTTTTCAAAATGAAGCAAACTTACCTGTCTGGAAGCCAGAAAAGAACAAGAAAACAAGAAGTAGAGGAAAAGAGGGAGCAGAACTGCAGTATTATGAAATAATTACAGATGACAATTGAACTGTTTGCTAAGCCTTAAAGTAACGTAACGCTAGCACGAGAGTCGGTGCTCAGTTCGGCGCATGTAATGTTTATTATTTAGCTAGCTTTCTCAGTAGAATTTGCTCACATTGTCTTGATAGCTTGGGCTTTTATAGTATACAGATTGTATAAAAGCCATCACTTTATCAAAGGTGCTGCGCTGATGCTTATATGATGTAACGATAGTTTGGCTATTTCGGAAATTTTACCTAGCACTCCATCTAGTATGTAGAATATAAAGCTAACACTTTCACACGGTATCCTCATTGGTATTGATTCACGGCAATGAAGAGGGAAAAAACTATTCCGAGGGCCCCTTGCATTTTCCGACCTGGGGCCCCCATTGTCCCTAGAATCACCTCTTACCGCTCGTGCCGGAATGAGAGTAAAATCTCCCAATCACATGACTATTTTGCTGCATCCTGATGTACACATCAAGTCTCAACCAGATGCCCTGTGAACCTTTCTGGCAAGCTTTCTGAAAAATAAATAAAAAAACAAATGTGCACCTCCTATTCGTATCTGTATTTGTATACAGTTGTATATGTTATCTGTTCGATCTGTATAATGTATTCGGATTTGGTTACATCCCTACTAGGTAGGGTTTAAGCAATGTGTGTATGGAGACAAGTTGTCTCACGCACCCTGGGTACGGATCGGGAGCTTGCCTTAAATCCTGCCAATCAAACATGAGTGATGGATGAGTGAATGTGAATGTGAGCCAGGCGACCCTCTCCCATCAACCCTTCCTCTGTCATATCAGGGCCGTGCGTATCAATCTGACTCGCCCTGTAAGTGGCGTCTCCCTCTCACCCTGCACTCAGAGTGACACCATCAATTCAATGTCATGTGTGTGACGACAGGGCTCGCTTTGCCTCCTGGCTCTCAAACCGTCTCCGCAGCAAGCAGGTGCCTCGGGGACACCGCACACCCCTTTTCCTCCCGCCAAGCCTCCCTCCCCCCGTCACACCGGGGTGCTAAAGTTCGAGACTCCCCGTGCTCGGCTGACCTGCTGTCAAACCGACAGTTAAAGGATTTTAAATGACTCTGGCTCCCTGATTAGCCTGGTATGCTTCGGCCTTTTAAATGACCTCGCCATTGTTGTTGTTGCTCTATAAATTGCATTGTGCGTGGGAGAGAGAGAGAGAGAGAAGAGAGTGAGCGTAGGCGGGCTGCAATCAATGAGATATTACTGGCTGAGAAGAGACGCCCCTGGTCACTCACAGGCATTAACATATTCACAGACTCGAGACTGAGTGAGCAAGCTACAACGTTATGAAGAGATGAAGAGACAGAAGAAGAGGGGAGTGTGTGTGTGTGTGTGTGTGTGTGTGTGTCATGGGGGTTAGACAGCCAGCTGTTCTGCAGCGTCGCCTCCAGACTGCAGAATAATTAGACTTCACTTTGCATCATAAATATTTGCCTTACGCCTTCGGTTTAGCCAACGCCACTGGGAGCTCAAAGCCACACAGGAACAGAAGTACAGAGTGCTGGAAATATGAAGAAGGAGGAGGAAAAGAAGAAAAAGAACATGAAGAAGAAGAAGAAGAAAGAATAATTAGAAGAAAACAACAAAGGCAAAGGACTAGAAGAAGTTGATGATAATGATGGTGAAGATGAAACAGAAGAAGAAGAAGAAGAAGAGGAAAATGCTAAAAAATAAAACCTCAGTAAAGGATATAGAGATCACGTTCAAACCGCGTTTAGATGTGTATGACCCCACTGAGGCTTAGTTTGGCTTTGGAGCTGATCACATTCTCATCTTATTTTTTCCTGTTAAAAAAATAGAAATCTGAGGTTTTAACTCTCACAATGCACAATAGGAACAATCTCAAATACATTTTTAAAACTGCAAGACAACAGCGTTTAATTTAGGAAAAGCGCGGCATGAATCTCTGACTGCACGATACTCAGAGTGTACAGTTACACTCCTGACACTTGGTCTGTAATGGTCTTGTAAACGCTGGCCTGTGCCTCTCAGCTGTAACTGCTCCACACAGCCTGTAATTAAACACTTCTGAACAATTTCATGGTAATGAGTGTCTCTGACCTGAAATAAACCCGTGCAGAGTGAGTGCAGGGCCAGGAGAGAAGACTCACAGCCAGAGACCTGAGATACACAGAGCTGTGCAATAATTCACTTATTAATCATTACTGCGAAGGAGGCGTGGCCTATGTGCCTGTCAGTCCCAGGAAAAGAGGTGTGGCCTATGTGCCTGCCAATCCCAGGAAAATAGGTCTGTCCTATGTGCCTGTCAGTCCCAGGAAAAGAGGCATGGCCTATGTGCCTGTTAGTCCCAGGAAAAGAGGCATGGCCTATGTGCCTGTCAGTCCCAGGAAAAGAGGCGTGGCCTATGTGCCTGTTAGTCCCAGGAAAAGAGGTGTGGCCTATGTGCTTGTCATTCCCAGGAAAAGAGGTGTGGCCTATGTGCCTGTCAGTCCCAAGAAAGGAGGTGTGGCCTATGTGCCTGTCAGTCCCAGGAAAAGAGGTGTGGCCTATGTGCCTGTCAGTCCCAAGAAAAGAGGTGTGGCCTATGTGCCTCTCAGTCCCAAGAAAGGAGGTGTGGCCTGTGTGCCAGTCAGTCACAGGAAAGGAGGTGTGGAGGTGTGGCCTATGCGTAATAAAGGAGATGTCACCTCTGTGTGATAAAGGAGGTGTGGCCTCTGTGTAATAAAAGAGGTGTGGCTTCTGTGTAATAAAATAGGCGTGGCATTCTTGCAATAACTGTGGCATTGTCTCTGTCACAATGAAGGAGGCGTGGCCTCTGTGCCTCTCAGTCACAGTGAAAGCTTCTCTGCTTGTCAGTCACATAAAAGAGGTGTGTGTCCATCAGTCACAGTGAAAGAGGCGTGACCTCAGGGCTTGTAAAAGGAGGCGTGGCTTTACACTGCTGAAATATCACATTGTAAGTCCTCGGTATAACTCTAAATCGTATTGTAATGGATCACTAGCTGAGTTAAATGTATATTTCATACAAGAAGAGTTACACATCTACTCATGTGAAATATGTATTTATTTCCATTCCCTGTTTTTGAAGAGCTCTTTACAATAGACAGTGTCACAGCTCCAGGTTCCACTCACTAAAAATGAGCCAATCACATGACCTGAAATCACCTGATGGAGTGGAATGACCGCTGTGTGTGACCTGTGCATGTCGATGACTTGATCAGACCACGCAGAAGGAGGAATACTAAAACTCAACCACTTCATCTCTGTCTGAGCTCTACAGCATTTAAACCCCACGTTCAAGCGACAGATGGAGTAACACACGTTCACCAGACCGCTTCCACAAGACCCATCATGACAAAAACCAGAAGACACTGTCAAAAAAAAAGAGATGTGTGAAACAAAACAGAAAATAAACAGAAGATATACAGGACCACATAGAGCAGTAGAAAAAGCACAGTGACGCACGTTCTGAGGATGCTCAGAAACATGAACGAACAGGGCATGCTGGAATGTTTTCACTTGCATGCCCACACACACACACACACAGGTCAACTGTGGCAGTTTGTTGAACATGTGGCCGGGAGCATGTGGCAGACGTGTGTGTGTGTGTGTGTATGTGTGTGTGTGTGTGAGTGGGCTGTGTTCGCTTTTCTCCAACACTCGGCTGTCATCTCCTCGCTCTTAGACAAATAGGCATGTGCAGATTTTATATTTTATTATTATAATAATTGTTTTACATGCTTTCTGTTTGATCAAAATAATAAAAAAAACAGCTATATATACATTCATGTATATGAAATCCAAAATCCAATGTTGCATGTTATATTATTTTTCACTTTTTTTAAGCTTATTTTCTGTTATATTCTGTTTTATGTCTATTTCAGTTATTTTATGTGTTGAATGATGATTGGGTGTTAGAAAGGCACTATACAAATTGAATACATAAATAAATAAATAATATACAACCAATTAACAACAATTATTATTATTATTATTATTTATTTATTTATTTATTTTTATTTTTATTATTTTTTTAATTACTTTGTGAGGTAACCTTGTGTGTTTAAAAGGTGGTATATACTGTATATTAAATTCAAATAAATTAATTAATGAATAAGTAATTAAATAATTAAATAATTAACTGATTATCACTAAAATTATTATTATTATTAGTATTATAATTATTATTATTATTATTACACCTTATTACTCTCTTAGTAAAGCAACCTTTGGAAGTGGAAAGGTGGTATATAAAGTAAGCGCAAATAAATAAATAAATAAATAAATAAGCAAGTCGTTTGCAAGCACATGCCCACCTGAGAGTCTGCCTCACTGCTGAAACTTTTCATCACAATGTACAGATCAGATCTGCTCTACTGAACATTACTTGCGTGACACAGTGATCAGATGAAGCTGAGACGGCAGGCTGTAGTAGCAGGAGACGAGCTCGCTCTCTATCCACAGAGACACAAGTGTTTAAAAAAAAGGAATAAATATAAATCTAAAGCCCAGTACATACCTGCACCAAGACAAAGAACCTCTTCTTCCACCTCTTCCACACGTTTTTTCCGATGGCCCAAAGGTATCTGCACATGATCACAGCACAGGTGTAAAGACAGGTGTAAGATTACACTGTACGCCACACAGCACACTCCTCACACACTCCTCACACACACCTCACACACGCCTCCCGGGCAAACAACAGGAAAAAGCTGAATGTTGGATATTAACAGCTCTAACAGTTTGGAGTCGGTTTTCAAATAGAGTTCTTATGTGTGTTATAACAGACATAATTGTCGTACTTGTCGCAAAACCGTGCTAGTTATTGGCACAACAAAACAGAGTTGTAGTGTTTGTGAGGAGTTTAGTGTGTGTGTGTGTGTGTGTGTGTGTGTGTGTGTGTGTGTGTGTGTGTGTGTGTGTGTGTGTGTGTGTGCTGCCCTCTGCAGGACAAATACAGATTAAACACTTACTATGTATCACAAATTGGTATTTGTATAAAACACTATTGTATACTAGTGTATATACAGAACATTAGATATAGTTGTGTTGAATTCTTAAACTGTTGAATTTTTTTTTTTATAACAGCATCTCACAACAAATCTATATTAATGCTTGTTAGAATACATTATCATTTCTAAAGTATTTATGAAGTTTTCTGTAAGGAGGTGTTTATTTAGCATTTATGAAAGAAGTCTCCAGGTTCAGCACTTTTTCAGGACAGAGAGCTTTGTGCTTTGTGGTGTCTCGGTAACATGACACACTGGAGGTTTTTTTTTATCTTATTAACTCCAAGAGAGAGAAATAAAGAGAGGATGGTGAGGGAATGACCGTTTATAGCTGCTATAATGTAATGAACAGGAAATAACTTGTTTTGTCCATACTCCACAACATTAAATGTAACCACAAACAGTTAAAAAGCATGACATTTTGTTCATTAATAAATAAAATATTGTAATCGTTGGCAAATCGCTGTGGTGTAAGAGGAATAAAACACTTCAGGCACGTGCTGTTATAAGAAAACGATCCACTTTGGGGTGTAACACCACTTCACGCTGGGCCACATCACACCACCCAGGTTGTGGATTATTTTCCTATAACAGCACACCCCAAGTGTGTTAGTCCTCACATATTATACAAAACATTACTGGACTTCTGTTTTATCCCGTCCTTTCATCTGCTGTTATTGATTAATATCATTTCATTCATAGTTTATTTCATGACTGAAATAGGCTTGAAATGACCAGACTTTATTGTACAGCACATAAATGTGACTTGACTTCATTTATTATGTCTAGATCATTGGAGTTAGATGTTACATGTATGCAGTGCTTGCTTTTAGCTTGTTCATCCATGCAACATGCTTTTTTTCATCTCATCTATCTTACCAATCTTACGCTAAAAACATACCTACTATCTCCTAGTGACGTTTAGACACTTTAATAAATTTTCATATTTCAGTCATATTTAGTCAGCATATAACTATTCATAATTAGAAACTGGTTAAACTGTCTGACTTGTCAAAGCAATAGTGGAAATTAAAAAAAAAATTAAATTGTGGTGATCTTGAGTGAATGTGTGTGTGTACAGAAAAGTTTAAGTCTATAGTAAATGATTTGCTTGTATTGTTAACAAGCAAATCATTTATTTTATATTCTTATACAATACTATAAGACTAGAGTGATTGTAGAAAAAGGCCAATTTAGCAAATTTTATTAGATTGAAAGGCTCACATGTATGTTTTGCAGTATAATGTTGTCCAGTAGATGGCGCCAAAAGACAATAAATAGTCAAAAGTGATTTTTTTTTTTCTCTAGAAAAGAATTTTAGACCAGAGCTTCTCAAAGTTGTGTCTGTGAAATATATCCATCTGTAATTTTTTTTTTTTTTTGTTAAAGTGGTGGAAATTACAGACAATGTTTACCAAATTAATATATTTATTGTTAATTATTTTTATTATTATTAGCCTGTTTGACTGGTCACTTGAATTGAATGTTTAAGGTTTAATCCAAACCTCAGTAACTCAATATGTTCTGTTGGTGGAAAGTTCTAAATAATAAAGCTCTATCGCTGTAATAAATAGCCAGAATATTACTGTACACATCTATATAATAAGCCTAATATTTGAATAGATGGATTGTGTTCCTAAAATAAATCTGTCCTGAGTAAGAACCTGTTATGGGCTAATATTGGCCACTAGATGGCGCCAGAAGACAATAAACGGTCGAGCATTCTCTATTAAAGAACTATATTAGAGGTTTAAGGAGTTTTAAGGGATTCTTCTTATTTTAAATAAATAAGCTAACCAAAAACAGCTTCATAGACATGCATTTGTTCAGAGAGTTGATTTCATACTCACCCACAGTGTTTCATGTTCTGAGGTTTGTCCATGCGTACAGCAAGTTTAATCTTCAGGTCGCTGTCCGCGCAGCCTTTAGACACCGTCATCTTGTGTAACTCGGACTGCTTGGGGCTGTTGGGAGTCGGATGTAAAACAACCTGCGTGCAGAGGAGAAACAATTCAATTTTACAGCATTCCTTAAGGGTATTTTTGAATTGTCTCAGGATCATGATGTGCGATATGTTAAGCATTTTGAGACAATGATCTCATCCAAGGGCTTTATTTAAATTTTTATTTATTTATCAAACGACAGCTATCAGCCGGGGAGAGTGAATGCTAACACGTGCTTCCTCAAAGAAGCCAGCCAATGGCTGTTCAAACCGCTGCCCGTACGGCCTCACAGGGCGGTGTAACACACTCAGATGAAAGCGCTATCCGCCCTCTTCCACATAACTCAGCTCACAGATTGGCTAGCGTCTCTGTGATTGAGAGAGAGTATGCCATCCCTCTCACCCTGAGAACACAGACAGTTCTGCTCTCTTGGCTCCCTGTTCATTAATGCTCAATATGATAAGCATTTGAGTCACAGAAGTAAAAAAATTTACTAATACATACTATCTATAGCTTAGGTATCAGTAGAGGATGATGTTTATTCTTCAGCATTCAACCTCAAAACATTTATAATGTCCATAACAGCCTCTCAGCCTTGTAATGTGTTCTGCTGTACAGCAGGGAGAGCAGTCTGCTCAGATTCAGAGTCATAACGAGATGCTCACTGATCCAGGGCCAGTCAATTTGTGTTAATCACCTTAACCTTAGCGTAAAGCAGCATCAGAGATACAAATGCACTGCTTTCAGATCAGCTCATGGAAGAAGAGCATTGCTTATGTAGAATAAAGCTATCCTTGTAGCCTACTGAGGGCTATCTGGTTTGGATTACTGTTATGTGACATCACTTACGACATATAAAATATAAACCAACTCACTGTGAATACACACACACAAACACACACACACAAACACTTAATTAAGGTGAAGGTGAGGCTCAGCTTTTGGTGTAGACATAGCATTAATCAGCATGTAAATGGGAGGCCCTCATGAGGATAGGAAGACAAAAATGTGTGTTTGTGGGGTTTTTTTTTGTGTGCCTTTTTTTGTTTTTTTTTTTTTTTTACCCGTCCCAGCTCTTTATCTTCCAGTGCCAACACTCCGGTACTCTCAGTGAACAGTTTCACCTTGACAGCAGGGAGCGGGTGTGTGGTGGTGAAATCTCCTTGAGTTCCCCAACTAGAGAAAGAGAGAGAGAGAGAGAGAGAGAGAGAGAGAAAGAGAGAGAATGATTATTGGAGAGCCTGTTTATAGCTTTCCTGCTAATTAGGCTTAATTTTGACTTTGTGTGTGTGTGTGTTTGTGTGTGTGTGTGTGTGTGTGTGTGACTAATGAGTGTCCCTCTACACTTCCAACTCCACAGTCTGATGCCAGATCTGAAGCTCTGTGTGTGTGTGTGTGTGTGTGTGTGTTATATGACAACTCTTTTGATCTTCTCCTAGTCAGAGTAGCTCATGCTCCCTACAGCATCTGAACTTTATACATTTTTTTTTATTTCATTTTTCCCCTACTAAGCTGCAACACTAGATGATAGAACCTCACTCAAGCTTCCTGCTGAGACCTTAGTGTGTGAAATGCAAAAACGCAGGAGTTTTTACATCTAAAAAAAGGCCTGAGGCTGACACATGATAGATATATTTTCTGTGAAGCACATATTCATTCAATCTTCAGTATAACTGGGATTCTAATTCTTTGTAAGTAGGTGCACTTTTTTTTTATAAATGTTTTTGTTTTCTATAATAATGCCTCATAAATCTCTAATAATGTACCACTTTAACAGGAACACCAGCACACTCACGCAGTTATCTAATCAGGCATAAAATCATGCAGGTACAGGTCAAAAGCTTCACTTAACATCACAAAATGTGCAGTTCACGTCATATACTCACGTGAGTAAGAAATAAAATTACTAAACTTTCGTTTTTCTGCTGTTTAGCTCGGTTTGGCATACGCAAACATTTACACACAACTTTATTAAAAGACTGAAAAATAAGGCCCAGAGTTTCTAATAAAGTGGACGCTGTAAATAAAGACTGCACCTGATACACTTGTACCCACACAACACACACTACAACGTCAGGGTCACTGCTGTGCTATACGACAATAAAACAATACCTGCTCATATATATGCATGTGTGGGTGTACATACATTCAGTGTGTGTAGGAACGTGTGCTATATGATGTGTGTGCATACGTGATAGCCTCTGTGTATGAGGATGTATAAGAATGTGTGTGCATGCATGCAGGGTGTGTGTGTGTGTGTGTGTGTGCATGTGTGTGAAACATTAGTATTTATTTAAGTGTGTGATTAAATATAAGAGTGTTAAGTGTAGATTTTGTGTGTGTGTGTGTGTGTGTGTGTGTGTGTGTGTGTGTGATCTCCGGAGATGAAGAGGGCAGTCAGCAGTGCACTGGGGATCTGAGCACAGAGAGACCGGTCTCCATAGCAACGTCTCTCAGCCGAGTTCCCTGCAGAACGCCTGGGGTGAGCCCGGGGGCACACGGCCCATGTGTGTATGTGTGTGTGTGTGTGTGTGTGTGTGTGTGTGTGAAATCAATTCTATCTGACACTTCCTATCAGTATTAATAACAAATCATAAAATGACAGTCTTATTTTGTGTCCCGTCTTCAGCACTTATATCCCGGGCACTGTCCCAATAACTCAGGCCGTCTTTTTTTCTTTTTTCTTTTATTTTACATTATATACTAATACAATTTAACTGTACGATTTAATTTACAATCTAACCATTATCTCAGCGATTTTTAGTGTGTGCATGATTTATGGAATCAGACACACATGTGGCAGGGGTGTGTATGTGTGTGTGTGTACAGGTAAAAGTGTAAATGTGTAATATATATGATCTGGACATTATCTTTTGAGAGATAATGTCCAGATCACTGAAAAAAATTGCTCATGGATCAATGTATTTAAAGTAAGGGTAGAATTTCTCAAATAACAGACACTGCATCTTACCAGAAAATCCAGGCCCCTAACGAGCAAAATAGGACAGTGACACAGGAGAAACTCAGATGCCATGAGGAAGAAGACTGGATTTAAACAACACTGGATAGATATTTTAATTCACAATAATTCATAAAAACGTTTAATTGATTGATTATTACATGAGATATGCGAGGCTTGTTATATTTAAGAATAAATGTTAAGGAATAATGTATGCAAGAGAAGTTAAGCTATGAAAGACGATATAAGGATGTCCACTGAATGTACATATTTTAAAGTCAGCGTCCTAAAGCTTTCATTCTGGCTCCATCAGTGATGTTCCATAGGCGAACTTAGTAGATTTTTTTTTTTTACCTGTGACTGTGTGACTGCTCAGCTGGTTCCTACAATATATGTACATATACATTAAGTTTGTACAATATATGTGCATATTTCCATGTTAAAGAGTTTAACATAAACCAATTTAACATTATATATGTACTTTTTTCTTGTATATTTTACTTAAGCCCTTAAATTTCATAAATTATTTTTCTCAATACTTCTTGACTTCTTTAGCCTTTTAAAGAATTAGAGTCAAGCTCACTGAGCTTCCTTTTGGAAAATGAAAAAAAAAATTAGTTTTTTTTCACTGCATCTTTGGCCCGAATAGAATTTAAGAATTGAAGAAGCAACACTTTAAGGAAGAGTCATCATGAACCCAGCTTCAATGCACCTTGGCATAGATTTAACATGTCTGCACTGGGCTGATAGTGAACGTACCCAGCTGAAGCAGAGAGAAAGCCTCAAATAGCCATGAGAGCAGGTTAAACACTCCACTGACCCGCGCACTAAATCACCACTGGTGTGTCCATGATATCGGAGTTCTTGCAGGTTGTTTGCACGATGATGTATTTTTTTTTTCTCTGCCTGTTGATTTACATTTAAATAAATAGCAGCTTACAAAGAGATTTAATGTCAGTGTTCTGCTTCAGGTCGTGCTGAATAAAATGACATTTCCAGAAGAAACATGTTTTTCTGAAATTACATTTTACCCAGAAATGCTAATACAAAAAAGTCAGTTAGCCTGAGGTCTACCAGCAGAATGGATCTTAATATACCAATAGCATCACTATTAAATGCTTTGATAACATTTTTATAGAGAACCAGCTGTATACAGTTGTATGCAAAAGTTTGGTCACCCCTGGACAAATCACACCTTTTGTTAACTTTTGAAGTGAAAAGAGGTAAACACCCTCTGAGGCAAACTATTTTAAAAAATAACATTATCTGCAAATGTTAACGCACAGTTACTTTATATTTGATGAACTTTCTAAAAATAGAGAAAAATTAAATAATAATTATGGCATGTGCGAAAGTTACCACTCCATCTGTAAAGTCTCAGAATTTAATTAGTGAAGTGTTATTTGACTTGTTAGGATTCATTACTCAGGTCAAGAAATGTCATGAGGAATTGTCAGCTGATAATTTCAGAATGTAAGAAATTCTCTGACTCTTCACACCTTGCACTAACATTCAACAACCATGGGCCCCTATAAGCAGCTGACTGAGGATCCTCAAGCTAAGTGATGCCTACAAAGCAGGGGAAGGTTACATCAAAGTGGGAAGGTTATATCAAAGTGATTACTACTAGCAATTTCCACTTTTCGAAATGTCATTAAGATATGGCATGGAATCTGCATGGAAGAGTCATCAGAAGAAAACCTTACCTGCAACCTCATCACAAATGTCAGTGTCTGATGTACGCAGAACAATATCTAGATGCCCAAACTTTTGCATATAACTGTAACTACAATGTACCAACTAGTGAAGAAAAAGGAATTAAAATCCACTTTTTACATATTTACAACTAAATAAAAAGATTTTTACAAACAATGCAGTGTTCACAATCCTTCCGCTTTTAACTGCATTACAATTGATGTACACTAATCTTATAATATAATATAATATAATATAATATAATATAATATAATATAATATAATATAATATAATATAATATAATTATTTGATTTCCACTTTTATCAGATTAATCAAGCAATCATGTTGATAGCATACTAAAGCTGGAATCAGATTTCAGGAGCTCAGTAATCCAGTTATTGAGATGATATATTTTCCTAAGTCATATTTTCATAAGTCCTTCCTCTTTAGTGGGATTATTTTTGGGCTGGGAAGAGACTTTAGATCTAGGACATCAGATCTAGAACATTGGAACATCATATATTTAGCAATAAATATAATTATTGACTGAACCAGTAATCATTTTGCTATTATCAGATTACTTAATTTCATGTAAACAGGAACAAATGATTAACAAAATTTGATTGTATTTGTTAGATTATTTTGTACATACGCATACTCATAACTCGTAACTCATAACTTCTGTGATATGATGTATTTCTGAGTGAAACAATAGGTCTGGGTGAGAAACACATTCAAATATAATCAGCTGATATTTTGTTTCTTTCCCTGCACTTGCATGGTGATGTAGTGAGAAGTCCAGGGAAAATATTTGTATTTTCATTAAAAAAAAAAAAAAAGGAATTATGGAAAAATGTGACTGATTCTGATGCCTTGTGTGCATTATGACCAGGGATAAGCACTAACAAGGTAAAAATTAATTATAACGTCCATATTAAGTACAAAAACTCTTTTACTAGCTGCTACATCATTGTTAAACTGTGTATAATATGTAATAAGGACTCTGTAAAATCAAGCACTAAAATCCATTACACTCCACTTAACACACAGTAAATTGTCATGGTTAATGTTTTTTTTTTCTGACTCTTCCAAAAAAAAATGAAAAAAAAAAAAAAGATAATGGTTTACAGCCATGAATGTACTTAAAATGCTTAAAAATATCTTTAAGACGTCTGTCTATCCAGAATCATTGAATCATTGAATCATTATGGCATTAACACCATTAATTAATTTCAATTACATTAATAATAGCAGGCTTCAGATTTCGAAGTCACTAATGAGCTCTGTCTCAGTGAGATTAATTCACTCGTTCTGATAAATGATTTCAACTATGAGACACACTCAGACACGCACGCGAGCGGCCACTCCAGCTCCTCTAAGGAAGTAGAGTTCAAGGAGTTTACAAGATCGTTACATCATTAAATGCATGCAATTGGACTTGAATAGCTGTACAACAGTGTATATACACACACACGCACACACACACACACACACACACACACACACACACACACACAGATACACAGATATGTATCATGTAACCCACGCAGTGCACTATAGAGGACACTTATAGCCTGACATCAGACGTCACAGATTTAGGCATGATTTAGGATCAGTGTATATCGATATAAAAACAAAAAATCAGTGCTATTAAAGTAATAGCTTTAAAAAAAATAGCTTAGACATGTTCACTGTCCAAGTTTTGCTCTGACTAAGTGGCAGCTAAAAAAAAGCCATTGAGCTAAATGATTCTTTTTTTCTGATTCACTGAGTTCAGTGGATTAAAATGATTCGAGTCTCTTACTTACTGATTCGTTCAAGCTTGTTTGCTTTTTCTTTCTTTATGAAGTAACAGACTAATATAAATGTTTTATGAACATTTTTACGATTATGTTGTCGCAGACAAAAGTTGCGAAAGACATCATAAAATAATTCTTTGGTCGTGATACGAGCTGAAATTGTCGATCTTAGTACGCAATTAGTGCCATTGCGAAAGAAGGCAACGATAAAGTTCTGGCAGTGTTATTAACGTCTCTGAGCGTGAGCACTGCTACAACACTCGGCTAAAAGCTCACGGTTTGTTATAGAAAAAAAAGTCTTTAAAGTTTCCCGTCCATAATTGCATGTAACTGTAACATATAGACCTGATTCTTCTTCTTATTATTATTATTTATTATTATTATTATTATTCAGCAACATTTCTAACAATATGCATGACTCAAGCCATACAATAACTTACTAATAGTTAAGGAGACAGAGGTTAGCATGTGGACCTTTTTATTTTTCATTTGACATCATTTGCATAAAAGTGAACAAAATCCAACCCAATTGCTCTCACTTCTTCAAATTTTTCATGAGATCAGGTTACATCTTTTATTAAAGTGTCTGATTTTTGGACGTTCGATGCTCTCTGTCTCAATCACTATCAATCTTAATCTCTTTTCTTCTTCACTCACATACACTCGCATAATCCTGCGTTTGATTATGGTGATGTTGTGGTGGGATCGATGAAGAAGCTCAGTAGGTGTCTGATCAGACAGATGCGGTGTGTCTCCCAGCGGCTGTCTGGCTCTCACACACTCCTCTTCGGCCACATGGAGTGTGAACATGTGTGTACACGTGTAGCTGTGTGTGTGTGAAGTGAGGGAGATCTATAGCAGTAATGAGTACAGTGCTCGTTTTCACCTGATCCTTATTGCATCCAGACACACATCCACAATTTTCGATTTAAGATCAGATCAGTCAGGGCACACACAACAACTACCGCTCGCATTTAAAGCTAAACGAATCTCTGTGTATTGTGGCTAGTTTACATGCCAGAAGCTGAATAAATTATTCAACAAGTACTCCATGAGACGAGCCCTAATGGACATTGGGGGAATTATTTTTCCTATTTAGGACGACCTGAAATGAACTCGCCCAGTCCAGTTTAAAGAATGGACAAATAACATTTCTAAATGACATTAGACACATAATGCACATCTTTATCAACGTAGCTATAATTAACTTTTAATGTGCTTTGCCATGCTATGTTGTTCTTATATCCACATACAGCTTCATCTCCCACTAGAGTACCTAAAAAACCTGTAACATAAGCCCTATTCAGACTGCATTAGTAGTTGCGAGTTTAGTAATTCAACCTATACCCTTTAGCAAAAAAACAAACAAACAAACAAAAAAAAACAATAAAAAAAAAAAAAAATAGAAATTCAGTTGACAAATAAGATTACTAGTAAATTATTAATTATATTTAAAATATTTTTTGGCAGCAGTGGCCAGTAGATATTTTCAGTAGATACTGTATAGTAGGAACAAAAATATATGGTATTTTTACAATTATATTCTACCATAAAATTCGCAGTAAATATTTTTTTTTTACACGCATGTTTTCTGAAACAATACAATTTCTTTTTTCCAGATGGGCATTGCATTTAAAATATTACCATTAAGCTCATGAAGCAGGTCACGAAGGATATGTACTTTAAATCCAAAACTCTTGGATAGTGTGTAATATAGAGTTAAGGTTTACGCCATGACCATGTGTGTTTATATCAGTAACGTCAGCCAACTTTTTGACACTCACGTGGGTTTGGAGGCTTCGGCTTGGTCAGTCTGGAGTTTCTGGCCTCCTTCTACCTCCATGGTGCAGTAGACGATGCGGTTGGGAGCGAGTGACTTCAAACCCTGAACTTCCATGATCACAACCTGAGAGTACAGTCAGGAATATATTATTATGAGACTCTATCTCACACTATAATGAGTTAAGAGTAAGAAACACTTTGAAATCCACAAAGAATATTTTTCAGACTTAGCAGTGGATATAGCATTTTTCAGGTCACATTTCTTTTGATTTTACAGCAATACAATTGTGAAATTTATTTGGTAAATTGGTAAATGTTGTACCACGTGGTACGTAAATGTGATACATTTCACAAGGTTAACATTAAAAGCAATTCTAAACCTTTTACTTCTGCTTTGGAGTATTTTATGTTGTGTCACAAAAAACCTGACATAATAAACAGGACATGAAGTTCTTGTGACAGCAATTTCACATGAAACTTTCACATGAAACATCAGAAGAGAAGAAAAGGTGTGATCCCTGTGAAAATAGCCAGATTGGTTCAAGCTGCCAGGAAGGATATAGTAACTCATATAATCACTCTTTACAAATGTGGTGAACAGAAAAGCATCTCAGCATGCACAAAACATCGACCTTAAGGTGGATGGGCTACAACAGCAGAAGACCACACTGGGTTCCACTCCTGTCAGCCAAGAACGAGAATCTGAGGCTATCATGGGCACAGGCTCACCCAAACTAGACAGCTGAAGATTAGAAAAAAAAATCACCTGTTTTGTGTGCTCTGAGATGCTTTTCTGCTCAGCACGGTTGTAAAGAGTGCTTATTTGAGTTAAGACTTCCTGTCAGCTCAAACCAGTCTGGCCATTCTCCTCTGATCTTTCTCATCAACAAGGTTTTTCAGCCTGCAGAGCCTCCACTCACAGGATTTTTTTTTTTTCTGCACCATTCTGTGTAAACTCTAGAGACTGTTGTGTGTGAAATTCACAGGAGATCAGCAGTTTATGAAATACTCAAACCAGCCCATCTGACGCCAACAACCACGTGGCTGATGCCACATGATTGGCTGATTGGATAATAACTACATAAATGAGCAGGTGTGCAGGTATATATACAGCCAAACCACAGTAATTTTAAGAACTTTTATTTAATTTGTTAAAGTATGACTATACCATAATGACTTTTTTTTTAATATTGACCTGAGAGCATATATTTTTTTAAATGTTAAAAAATCATTGTATTATCCTTCTCTTGTTTTATTATCATTCCAGAGTGTAAAGGTCAAGGATGTGCTTTGTCTTACAAAATGTCACCTCAGGGAGTCCAATCAACGTTTCCTCCCGTTTATGTGATAGATTTGGCAGACGATCCCTCCCTGTCTGCTACATAAACTATCACTCTCAGCCGTCATATTAAATCACAGCCCTCACACGTCAATGACAAAGGACAAAGTCCCTTCATCACACTCAATCAGACGTTAGAGAGAGGCGGGGGAATATGTGCTCAATAATGCTTTCAACAAAGACAAATGAATGGACTATATGGGACATTGATTATCTCAGTGTAATGGGGTCTCAGTGGTGCTGGTGTGTTATGGCTTGAGATAGACTGTATTGAGGTTGTCTGGGCTGGTTAAAGTCAACTGAATGTTCTCCGTACACACATACACAAGCTTATGAATTCAAAGACTGTTCTGTCCTCTTGCACCTGATACACTAACAGTGACGGCTCCTAAATTCACCCCCCAAAAACATGACATTCCAATGTTCAGTATTTAATACTACAATACGACATAATGAGATAAATCTAATTCTGTTAAATCCTCCATCTACTTGATTATAAGCGACAGGTGCATCCCAATCCTTGGCATTTCACGATTAGACAGTTTGTAGGCGATTTCGGAATCAATTTTTACCAAAAAAAGAAATCACTGTTCTGGGATTTTGAGGCTTAAAAAGCTATCATGCTGTGGTGAAAAGACAAGCTGTCTCTAATGCATCAAAATCCTCGAACTGCTAAAGCGTCACAGGCCTGCAATCCGCGTATGCGTTTATCAGCCTCTGTATCAGGAAAGCAAAGATGGTTTGGAGATTATTAAAGTGTCATTAAGCAAAGTGTTAATGAAAAGCAGAGCCCTACCATGTATATCAGCCATTCAACAAATGTTAACCTTTATAAAATACTCATTCACAACTCCATTTTAAATTCTGTTGAAATACTAATTACCTCTTTTGAGTGATCAGTGATTTTAAAAATGTTGCTATTTGACAGATATAAGCCAATGTTCCATTAATTTGCTCACTTGTCTAGATGTTATGCAATCATAGGGTAGCGTCCTGACTGCCCCTTTTAGCTCCACAGAGTTTTTATTGTACTAATTTAGTGGACAGTTTTGTGCAACAAGCACTAACAGAGGCCCACCGGGACAGGAATCATGCTGCCCCAATTCTCCAATCCTCAGCAGCTGCCCAGATCTTGTTTTATAGCAAATAATCAGAATTAAATCAAATAAATTTCCGCATAGGCAAAGCGTAAGTGTAGACAGTGTGTCTATGATGTACAGAACCATTTCTATTGTACGATATGTTGCAAAGATTGAGAGAGGGAAAGGGGGATTATTGCACGGATAATGCTCTTAAATCAGAAATGCGTGTGCACCACAGTGACCTTCTTTCCCACACAAAGGCTGAGAAAAACATGTCTCTCTTTTCCACCCTTGCTATATTGAACACAGTTATACAAAGGTAAAAACCATTCAAAATGAGATGCTAGACCATACACTGGATGACTCTCTCTCAATTCTCTACAGCCTTTTACGGGGTACCTCTTAAAATTCACTCAATTCGTCAATAAGATCAATAAGAACATGAAGCTATTTATAAATCCAAGTCACTTAGTGCTACTCGTTCTGAGAATACTTATCTAGCTAAGTGCACTTCATAGGATATAAAACAAAAGAATAAATGGTACCTCTAGCGTAAAGGAAAGAACCACGTCAGACTTGGAGAGCTGGTTCTCGTCCTCCTGGCCCATGTCGATGATAGACGTGTTGTGGCCTCTCTTCAGTTTCTGCAGCTTGAACTCTCCTCCTTTAGACACAGGCATGCTCTCCAGATTGGCCATGAGCAGGTTCACTGACGACTTCAGCTCCTCGATGTACAGCGCCTCCATGTCCTTCGACACGAATTTGGGGAACTTACCAGCCTGGAGATCAGGAAAAGTCAGAATTGAGGAAAAATATTGAAGTATTTTTTGAGAAGGCATGGACAAACATACTGTATAATGGGAGTCTGGGGACTCTTTTTTGTCCAGGCACAAAGGTGATATAATGGTATAACACTGGTGTGCTGTTATTTTGGTAAGTCTTTTTTTTCCCTCTTTTCATGCAATTGAAATTTTCACGCAGTGTGATATTGAAAATCTGAGCCTAGGCTGCATTCACCTTTTGGTGTCTGTCAAAAAACATGTATTGCTTGTATGTAGTAGGCGTGTTTGTGGGTGGAGATCGATATTAGGTGAAATATAGCCTGTATTCTGTGCTGGGGCTCGCCGTGTGCTGATTTTAAAGCTTTTTATGGATTGTACACGTGGGCTGACAACTGCGATTAGTTTCTGCTTCATCTACCTCCAAACCAACGTGAAAGACTGAGACCTTCCTAAGACCGTCTCATATTGGTATTTGGAGTTGGTGAGAAATCTTCAGCAACGCACATCTTTTCTTCCCTACATGCGTCATTCACACAGAGTCATTCAACTTTGGATCTTGTACAGATGTGATCAGTCCTCCAACAGACACAGACTCTGATTAAACGAGTATTATTCAAAGCAAATTCCTACTTTCTTACCGCACGGCATGCGATTGTTCAGGAAGCAGCACTTACTTTCGCTATCTGATCAGCCATCTGAAGGCGCCCGTCGAGTTCTCGTCTGATCTGCGCAGCCTGCTCATCTGGGTTGTCCAGCTGAAGAAAAAAAAGGAACAATAAGTCAGTTTATATTTGATCAATGCAAGAAATAGCTTATCAGGGATCCTATTACCAGCTCAAACCTTTATCTTAGCCACACGTTCTAATTGTTAAAGCTTTAGTAGGAAGGTCCTTCAGTCTACTCCAACCGTTTGAGAACTGATCAGTGAGATTCCATCCTTTTCAGTGTAATCTGATGAGGCAGTAGTGGCTCAGTCGCTAAAACTACGAGCTACTGAGAGAAAGATTGTGATTTCAAATGTCAAGACCACCAGAGAGCCAATGTTTGATCCTTGATCAAGGGGTTAAATTGGAGGAAACCTACAGGAAGCATGCTCAGATACAATAATGTTGGAAATATTCATCAAAGTATGGCATAATGATGTTTAAAAAAAAATAATAACGATGGTGGTATATGTGTAGTGCAGTTTCACACTGCTTTATAGAGAAATGCTTTCATTTCAACATAATCAAAACGCTCACACTACCTAAATCCTGATTTAACTCCTGACCCTCAATACTCAGCTCTGTGCTTGAACTGATCTCAAATGTAAGTGAATAAATCATCCAAATGAACGAGCCATCATCAATCAACAATCATCAATTACATTTCCATTAGGAACCCATCAAATATTTAAGCGCCTGAAAATAAAACCAATATGTTAGCATGTTTAATTATCCTCAGCGTCATGGATTAGGTCCTGATGAATCACTGCATGGAAATGAGAAGGTGGAGAAAGCTGTGATACCCAGCGGCGGAGTCTGTCTGACTCACAATGAGCCTGGATTCAAACTAAAGGATTTTCCATCAAGAGTCTACAATGGAAATGAATCACCTTAATCTGGGTGCAAAAAAGTTCATCTTTGATCAACATTAATTATTACATCAGTTAACATTAACAAGACATGAAGTTAAGATTTAATACAGCATGAGTAATGCTAACATAGTAACACACTAAGTAAGGAATAAAACATGACAGGGAGCGCTGTTATAGTAAAATAATCAACAATGCAGTGGTGTCATGCAGCCTGAAACGCAGTGGAGTTACTGTTACTACCCCGAATATGGTTGTTTTCCTATAACTTCACATCCCAAAGTGATTTATTCCTCTTATACAACAACAATTTGCCAACCTCAACAATTCTTTATTTATTAAAAAAACTAGATGTAATTTTTATCCATTTATAGTTGCAATAATATTATGGAGGGTCCACAATACAAGTTAATTCCTATTATCACTTACGTTATAGCAGCTATAAATAGACGTTCATTCACCAGCCTTTCTTTTTTCTCTGTCATGAAGTTAAGACAAAAAAAGTGCAGCTTGCCATGTTACCTAGAAACCAGAAAGCTTAAAATCTTGTGTTGGAAAACTTAAAATTACAGCTTTATCTCTCTGACTCTCTAACAAAGTGCTGACAATAGAAACTCCTTCCAAAAGTGTTAAATAAACATCGTCTTACACAAAGCTTCACTATAACGACAAATAGACGTGATTTTCTTTCTTAAATAGCAGCATGTTTTTAATCCGTTTATTATTGGACTTAGAGTATGTCGCGTATCCACCGTAGACATCCACGTTAATGAGTTGTTGCTATAGAAACGTTAACGTATTAGAAAAAACCTGCGATTTGCAGCTGTACTACTGTCATAGAAACTACTGCTACTACTGTTATAGAAAATTAAATCTCTTTCTGATCCATCAGATTCAAAAACTGAACAGCGCTGTGGTATAACATGTAATACTTGATGTTTGTTTAAATGTTAACTACAACACCTGCATTAATTAATGTTTATTCCATCCACACCTAACCACGTAATTAACCTAAAATATTGATAATCAACTCAAGTCTCCAAGGTGTAAATACTGGAACCAAGCATTCAGCCTCACTTCTGAATTTTGCCAATTAACTTCCACAGAGACATTAATTACACGAGCACTAGCTCGTGTTGGTAATTATGGACTACTTTTTAATCATAGATGGAATAAACACAGAGTGGCATATTATTTAGGCACTAATTTACACCTGATTTTGAGAGGCGCACAAAAACACATCCAAAACTGGCCATCGCTAATAGCTCAAAGTTTCAGATGGAATCGTAATAAACCAGACTTCCTATTTCTCTGCCTTTTTTTTGTGCAATCTCAGTTACCTTTTGCTTAATGGTTGCTGTGGAATAATTTCTCCTGAAACTGTGTTCAGAAACAGCATAATCTATCAGGCACCAATATAACAGAATAGACCATAATTTGTGTATGTATATATAGAATATATACATTATTCACATATCTGCAATGGAAACAATTGATATCTATGGGATGAGTTACATGCTCGCATTGAGGATTTAACACTGAAATTGAGTACATCAGATGTTACTAGAGCACTGTTCAGAAGTTGCGTGAGCATTACGCATGTGGGGCGGAGTTTGCGTAAATCAGAGATGCTTCTTAGTGATTTGCATAAAAATGCTGGAGCTCCTTTCAGAAAATCGACTTAAGCATGTAGGTAGCACGTTTCTGAATACGAAGACTTTTACGCATGTAAAGACTGACATAAGTTTTGGACTTAAGTCGTCATCTCTGAATACATGTGATTACAGTGATCTTATAGTCAATAGGGGCAATCATTAGCGCTGATCTGCGGTCTTATTATCGCTAAACGGCCAGGGCAGTGGTGCAATACTTGTGCCTGTGTGGATTCATGGTTTTTTGACTACAAGCTTAGGAGGTAAAGTAGTTTGCCAGTCGGCTTTGTGCTTGGGTGGATGGCCATCTGTAGATGCGATAGCTCTAATGTCCCCCTTCATGTCACCAGCTGGGCTAAAGCCAGTGTTCATCAAGCCAAACTCCTACTCTCTGCCCTGAGGATGCCCACATACACGTGAACACACACACACACACACACACACACACACACTGTCTCTCTCTCTTGCTCTCTCTCTCTCCCTCTCTCTCTCCCTACTCCCTACACATTCTCTACCCATTCTCTCGCTCGCTTTTTCTAAAAGGCACAAACACACCAGCAAGATGCCAACGTGTAGGCGTGCGCAAAACGATTTCACAGTTTTTACAATGGCACATTATACTTGCATCGTATGCCTCTCACAGTATAAAGGGTATGCTCGCACATACACACTGTTACTTGTACAGTGCCAATGTATAGAATGTGTTACTGAAGTGCTACTTTAAATGATGCCAATTGAACTTTGGTACTCAGAAACTAACGCCTGGAACTAGGCCTGCACCATATGTGAAAAAAAATAGCATGTTCTGATTATATTCCTACACTTTTGACTGCAATATGCCTTGAAATATATTTAAATCAACCCATGAGCCTGCGATGTGTCACCGTTAGAGCGCCACCTGTGTTAATCGTGTCACTATGACTATCAAAACACCCACGCGGAACGTGTCTGACGTTACTCCGAATACTCGCTGAACATGACGGAAATAATAAGAGTGTTAACAAGCTACATTATAGTTGCTATAGTAACAAATGGCACAGAGACTTCTATAGAGGATGCTCCATATAAACAGATTTTAAAAAGTGTGTCATTGTTGATGCGGTGAAGTTTTCTGTAAGGAAACGAATATTTAGCATTTTTGGAAGGAGTTTCCAGTGTCAGAGTCAGAGAAAGAGCTGTAACTTTTACAATGTGGGAAAATCTTCATGAAGTATGAGTTTGCACAAAAAAAATGTCTTATTATCTGAATGATATCTGAATGAGTAATATTTACTCCGTAGATTGACATCTTAAGTAAAGAATGAAGTACGATGAGGTGAGCTGTTATAGGGGGAAAAAAACAACAGTGTAATGAGGCCCAACACGAGGCTAGTGCTACTACACCAAAGTTGATTATTTTCCCCTGACAGCATGTTTTATTCCTATTATACCACAGCAATTTGACAACGATCACGAGTTTTGAAATTAAAGAACGACACATCATACTTTTTATCTGTTAATAGTATCCTTTTATACACTATATGGCCAAAAGTGTGTGGACACTTGACCACCACATCCATGTGTGCCTTTCCCAAACTGTTTCCACAAAGTTGCAAACACACAATTGTGTAGAATGTCTTTGTATGGTGTAGCATTACAAATTAACTTCAGTGGAACTAAGAGTCTCAAACCTGTTCCAGCATGACAGTGCCCCTGTGCACAAAGCGAGCTCCATGAATACATGGTTTGCCAATGGTGGAGTGGAAGAGCTCGAGTGTCCTGCACAGAGCCCTGACCTCAACCCCACTGAACACCTTCGGGATGAACTGGAACTCCGACTGCACCCCAGACCTCCTCACCAACATCAGTACCTGACCTCACTAATGCTCTTGTGGCTGAGAACAATTCCCCACAGCCACACTCCAAAATCTAGTGGCCATATAGTGTATGTTACTTCTGAGTGAGGAGACCCAAGTACCCAGCTGGGAATTGACTATGACTCAGTTGGGGGTAAAAACAAATAACAGCTTGCACTTTTTGCTGTTTTATGAAAATTTTCAACCTGAAAATCCAAGGTATCTATAACACGCCAATTCTGCTGCATCACTCTTGGTGAGACAATAATAAACTTGCTACGTCAGCTGAACATCTGTGTATTTTAAAAGAGATGTGATTTCACAAGATGACATTCGGTGTAATCAGTGTTCCTCGGCCTGAGCTGAAAATACAGCTAAAGATAATCATCAGAACGAGCCGGTCAAAGAACAAGCGTTGGTGTGAAGGCCCTCAGGACTCCCTGGCTAATATGCATATATGGAGGAAGATGCCATGGATTATACCAGTACAGTAATACCAGTAAGCATAATCAGTGGAAAGAATGGATGCACAAAGATATCACACACATACACACACACACACACACACACACATAAACTCACTCTTTCACCTTGCCCTGTTATTTGCTTGTCTGCTCTTTATCATACTGTTGTCTTCTCCGTGCACTGCTCACTGTCTCTCCACCACGTCTCCATCTTTCCTTTACATGTCACTGTTGCTTTTTCTCTTACAGTAAACTCAATCTTCCTGCCATTCTCGCTCTCTCTATCCAATTCTCTTTGCTTGTCTCATTTACTCTCGCTCCTTTCCTCTTCCTCTGTGTGTGTGTTATTGTCTCCTTCCTCCTGGGTAAAATTCACAAATTCACATTAACGCTCTTCAATTTATCAATATATCAGTTTCTAAAATTAAAAATAATTTTTGCTAAAGAAAGGGTTTTTTTGTTTTTATTTGACACCCTGAACAAGTATTTTATACCATATTCTTCACATTTATGTAAGCACAAGGTTGTGTACAGACACTTTCTTTTTATTTATTTATTTATTTATTTGTAGCAGTACAAGTGGTAATAGTATTGTTACTATTTATTTGTTTTTTTTTATTTTATTTTATTATTATTAGTAGTAGTAGTAGTAGTTGTTATTATTATTTATTTATATTTATTATTAGCCATAGTAGGATTAGTAGTAGTATTTGTAGCAGTTTATTTATTTATTTATTTATTTGAGATCCTTTTTACCCTAAAAATGTACACATAAAAACAAATTAACAGTGAAATGTTAAAGCATCTTAAATGTCTTACATAAATGGAAAAATACGGTAACACAACGTGCTCAAAAGCATATATTAAAATAATTAATTTATATACAGAATTTATGGTCAGCAATATCAGTGGTGTTGCTATTGGATGCCAATAACTTTCTCAATCCAGCAGCTTAAACAGATTAAAATTTGGACTGTGTTTGTGTTGTGTTTGTAGAAGGTCAGATCATGAGTAGCACTTCACTTCCTGCCTCACACAACCTTACTTCCTTTGCTGCTTTAGGTTTTCACACTCAATATTAAACAACATGGATTTATTTTCATATAAAGTGAAAATCTGGCAAATAAACTTTAGGCTCCTGAAGCTGAAACATAGTATATATAAAACATAGTAACATATAAAATGTTCCTCTTTCAGCTGCTCCCGTTATTCCACGTATTTGATTTGGCGCATTTTTTCGCCGGATGCCCTTCCTGACGCAGCCCTCCCCAGTTTTATCCAGGCTTGGGACCGGCACTGACAGCACACTGTTGCATGCGGGTTGGTCCTCCAGGGGCCCATAGTAACACGTAAAATATTTCGTATAAAATATTTCCATGTATATTATAAGAACCGGAATAATATCCCCTCTCTGACAAGAGGTGATAAGACGTGCCACTGAGTCATTATGCTGATTTGTTTTTGGAGCGTTGTGTCTTTAATACGTCACAAACCCCCCCATAATCCAGCCTAGACATGGAACTCTCCTGCACTTGTCCTGGTTTAATACTGTAAGTGTTTACAGCCGTGTTTCAGTTGCAGTGCAGATGTGCATTTCAATTTCATTACCATACTCGCTGAGAGAGAGAGAGAGAGAGAGAGAGAGAGAGGGAGGGAGAGAGGGAGAAAGAGAGAGGGGACGAGTAAAAGAGAAGATGAGAGCGAAATATGATGTGATGAGGAGTGTTAATGAAATTCTATATGCTTTGTCTTCAGCTGTCTTTAATTACTTTTTAACAAATGCAATTAGCACAGACACTGATGAGAGACAGAAACAGAAGCAGAGGCAGTGTGTGTGTGTGTGTGTGTGTGTGTGTCGGTCTGACAGAGAGAGAAATAGAGACAGGGTGTGAATGTATGTGAGTGTGGTTTGCAATGCGTGCCCGCACATACACACACACACACACACACACACACACACACACACACACACACACACACACAGGACAGTGTGTGGCACCTCTTCAATCACCCTGGCTAATTCTCTATTGCCATAAGACATTTATCTTTCCCAGCTATGAGATGCTGCTTGGCCCAGGTAAAACAATCTTTTCTCACACACAGCTTCCGTGTTGTTCTGTGTTTGTTTCTGTGTTTGTTTCTGTGTTGTTCTGTGTTTGTCTTATGTAGCACCTTGGTACTGGAGAAACGTTGTTTCGTTTCACTATGTACTAACTGGCTGTATATGGTTGAAATAACAATAAACTCCACTTGACTTGACTTGATTTAGCCCTAGATATGGCAAACATAAATCAGGAAACCGATCATGTACATCAACAGTACTGAAAATCAAATAGCTTACTATAGTTCTGTAAAACGCTATCTAGTTTGATATTATAGTTTATAAGTGTTTTATATTGATTCGTTTCTTTTATAATGCTGCACTGTTGAACTCTGGCTTGTTGATTCATTTTCTACAACAGCAGCTGCAAAGTGAATCACAGGTTTACATTAATGCATTTGTTCTAATATCGTAATATTATCGTTTCTTTAGTAACAATTTCGACAGGGGCTTGTATGACAGGCACTCCACATCAAAATGTGTAATTGTTGATATGGTGAGGTTTTCTGTTAGGAGACGTTGGAAGGAAGGAGTCTCCAGTGTCAGCAGGTAAAATTGTAACTAACTTTTCAGACAAGTCTTCAAGACAGAGGTTTTTGCACTTGCCAGTTTCTAGGTAGAATGACAAGCTATTAAATTTAACTATAAACTGATAAAAAAAAAAAGTATGATGTGTCATTCTATAATAAATAAAATATGGTATAAGAGGAATAAAACACTTTAGGACATGATGTTGTTGGAAACTTCAGGCTGGTAACCGTATATTCACTTCCTGTCAGGATGCATAACACCACGTGGTCAGTGATTATTTTCCAATAACAGCACACGCCGATGTGTTTTATTCCTTACTTAACTGACAGTAACCTTATGTTTTGTCCTAAGCATCAGGCTAAAAATGAAATTTATACAATTTCCTACCAAACGTAATCGATCAGCCAAGACATGTTTGCTGTCCAAAATTTGCTGTTTTTAATAGCATCTAGTTCATCATCATGCAAAAAAAAACACATACTTGCCTCAAAAGACATCAATCAACCTCTAAGACTCACAGCTTATTATTCAGTTTCTCTCCTTAAATTCAGTTAAATAGTACTACGATGAATTATTCAGTAACGAAAGTGAAATCTGTAGGGTGGTTAAGTAGGTCTGGAAATAACATTGGGTCACTGCAGGTTTAATAGGATTAAATAAAACAAGGGAATTTCTATAAACTTAATATGAAATAAAAATAAAATCAAATTTGAACTATATTAATATCTCAATCGCTGAATAACATAAAAGGCCAACTTTAGACTTTAGGCCACGCCTCCTGAGTATGATATCAGGATGGAGTGACCCCAAACCTGGGGTCATATGCATTATGTACCTTATAGATGTCTCTTTCACTGAGGAAAGTGAATGTACCTCAAGCCAATCCCAGGAACAGTGGGTGTGAGGTGGGAATACACCCTGGATGAGACGCCAGTCCATCGCAGGGCACCGACACTCACTGGATCACTCACAGCTCAGTAGTGGAAAGATGAATTTCACCCTTCATCACCCTTAAACTCAATCGGTGATTAGAATATACTTGTTTAACATGTCCTGTTCTTAGTTCTCAATTCTTTTACCTTGTTAGATATACCTTAGTGATTCTTGAGGATTCATAAAAACAGTCCTGGTTCTATATGGCGCCTTGAATTCTTTTCAAGCTTAAAGCCCAAAATGAACCGTGAAAAGTATAAAGATTGTTATTTTTACTTTATCCAGGTAAATGTGTAACACTGCACTGCAGACTTTATTTGCTACTTTATTTCTTACTGCTAACACATCTGCTCCAAATGGTCATCTAATCATCAAGCATCTAATCATCAAGCAAGTTTGATCAGATATACCGAATCAGAACTGCTTAAGGTGCAAATCCTGAAATAAAATTCATTTTAAAGGCATTCCATTTCCCATGTGAAAGGTGTATACAGTGTCTAAAAGTACTTCAGTCACCTCCTGTAGCTCCAGCACAAAACTAAAGAAGCAAACTTTGGACACGTAGCACGTACTATCTGACATGACGTAATTGTGAAAATTGTGTAAATGTCATTTTGGCTTAACTATTGATTTTAAAGTATAGATTGGAGTTTAAAAAAGACTGATGACTTTGTGAGCTTTGCTTTAGGAGGCAATAATTACACAGTAGTGATTTAATCAAATCAGCCAAGAAAATAGATTTCCTTTATTCCCCCTCTAAGAGCGCGTAGACAACAGGTGTGTGTGTGTGTGTGTGTGTGTGTGTGCATCTGATTAGACAGATTGTGCCTGTAATGTATTCTCATGAAGACCAGCTGATGAAGAAAAAAGAACGAATAAAAGCCCTGTATGTTTACCATCTCCATGACAACCACAAGAGGCCAGACAAAGGGCATTCAGGTTGTTCCTAATGGACACACACACACACACACACACACACACATGCATATTCACACATGTCTAAACACACAGCATTCACCAATAAAAAGTTAGGGTGCTGTCACACACTAAGACACACACACACAAAACACACAAAACATACACACACACAAAACAAACGCCTGCGTAAAATCAATAAACACCGCTGACCACATGCTTGCGTCACAAACGTTCAAAGCACACTTTCGAGACCTTTTGAAGAGAAGTGACGAGTGTTCCTGTGTTACGATGCCTCAACACAGTGTACTATGAGTCATGACTGTGGAAAATATAGAAAACACTGCTTTAAAAAAATAGAAATGTGAAGAAATCAGAAAGCAGGTACACAAACAACTGATGTGTTTTTCAATACCAGTTAGCAAAAGGACACACCTACTCCCCAAAGAGTTTCTTTATTATTAATATTTTCTCTGTTATTGGAATATAGTGAAGATATTAAAACCAGGAAACAACACCTTTGAACTCCTGCAGTATTATATCATAGGGTAATATACTGTAAAAAATAAATAAATAAATAAATAAGTTTGAGGGGTACCTACATAGTGCCTTTATAAAACATTCATTAGCACTTCATAAATATTTGATAAAGCAATACCAGATAATTTATGAAAGGCTTATATCAAATTGGAGGTTTTATGGAACTGTGTCTTTCTGTTGCCTGATTGAGTGCATGACTATAAGTTTTTTATCCACATCTTATTTAATTTTATATTTAATTTAGTTTGAAGGCATTGAAATTATTCATTTGGTTGGCACGGGAGCTTCATAAATAAGAAGCTATACTGGAATAAAGCTCCATAATCATTTTAATACAAATACACTGAGTGTATTTAGTTTATTCATGCTTCTATAAAAATAGATATGGTAGTAAAGTATTAGCAAAAATATGTCCACATGCCATTTTACCTTTTGTGGTGTGTACTTATGGTGTCTATTGCCTGACAAGGCAGTTACTAAGGATGAATGAATGGACGTTGTAAACGTATATCGCATGTTAATGAACTGCTCACTCACACACTCGCAGCTGCATGAAAGTAAAAACCTCACGCTCATTTGAATGTTTTGTTCCATCCTGCAGGATCCAAGTCCTGATGCAAGTGGACCGGTGGACCGGTGGACCGGTGGACCGGTTCCTTTTGGACATCTGGTTCCTCTCATGTCATCTCAGGGAGTTCTTTCCTCTCCACTGTTGCCTCTAAATCTATACCTGGATTTCTGTAAAGCTGCTTCGTGAAACTGTTTATTATACAAATACAAATAAAATTGCACTGAATTAAATCACTTACCCGACCAGCATGTTCTAGCATGTTTCATTTCAGAATACTTTAAGTGTAAGCTTGTGTATGTGGCATATTACGACTTTTTTTTTTCCTGTGGTTAGATAATTGAGACAGGGTGTGTACCACCAGTGTCAGCATGATAAATCTCAGCTCACCAGAAAACACCCTCGCCTCAGACTCAAACACACCCATGCCAGGCTGCATATCCTGTGCAAATGCACAAAATCTAATTTGCTTCTGTAACTCAGCCATCATTACTGGAGAGAAGGCATTAATCAAAGCAATGCACCCGTAGCCAAGTGCCAAGACTAAAGGAAGAAGTTGTGTTTTGGTGGCCATGTTTGTTACACCAGTAGATCTTTGAGGTCGGTCTAACAGCAGGGGTTACCGATAAACGCCCTGCTCCTGTGTGCCTTCTAACATGTGCTTGCTCACACACACACACACACACACACACACAGAGTAAAATAAAAACGAAAGGCACACAGCCACACATCCCTCCTTCTGTGCTCAGCTGTTCTGATGTTCCAGCTGTCTGCTCATGATCAGAGCCACCTAACAAGCTTGCTTTCTTTGTAGAAGGTAAGATAAAAGACTTTTGATCTTGAATGAGAAAAAAATATATAAAAATTATCATTAAAAATCACTCACTGAGACACTGTCCAAAACTGGGACTCAAATCATGTTCCTGTAACACCTTAACCAAAGATAGTGTTCATAATGGTCATACATAACACTGCATAAAACTACATAACCATTTATTAAGGCCTAATACAACCTTCATCAGCCGTCATAAAGACTGGTTTTCTCCTAGATTTCCAGACCTGACATATGATGTTATAGAGCAGCATGAGAACTGACTTTCAGTTATCATAACGTCTGGTTTTTGTTACATATGAGTGTGTTACGACATTTTCCAGGTTCACTTGCATTATAGAGCGCCACGAGAGCTGCATTTTAGTTCACATAACACCTGAATTTATGCTACATTTTCCAGATTGACTTGCTTTAAAGTGCACTACAAGAACTGACCTCTAGTTTACATAATGTTTGTGTTACGGCATTTTCCAGGTTCACTTGCGTTATAGAGCGCCACGAGAACTGACTTTTAATTGTCATAACACCTAGATTTTTCTTATGACATTTTCCAGGTTGACTTGCATTATAGAGCGCCACTTTGTAGCTGATCAGGATTGTATGCATACATTAAGCCTTTATAAATTATTATGTATGTTTATGTCGAGTGTTATGTATGACCATTATGTGCACTATCTTCAGGTAACGTGTTATAGAAGTAAGGCATTGGAGCATATTTCTTATAATATGGATGTGAAGGGTGATCCAGAGCAATGTAATTTGTCTTGAAACAAAAATTAAGGGTTGTTTTTTGGTGTAAGGAAGAAATAAGCAGGGGTCCAAGCATCATTCTGGCAGAGATGCAACCTGGAAAGTGCCCAAGTTAGAGATGTTCATGATGAAGAGCTTGACATATCTAGCAAGAGAAGCTGGGAACAGAGATGTATGGTAAACTTCAATTCAATTTTATTTGTATGGCGCTTTTAACGATAGACACTTCCACAAAGCACTACATGCGCCACAATATGCATCATTCACGTTTACCGTGATGAATAAATAAATGCCGAGGACAGCTATTTCATGTGAGTGATGATCTCATAAACAGGAGAGTCACCGATACCACTTGTTCTATTTGATGGTGTTTTTATCAGAGCCACAAGGCAGGAAATGAATCACAAGCTCGCTGTTTGTCAGCATCACCGGGCTGAAGTGTTTTCTAGCGCTTTCTGCCTCGGTTTTAATTACCTGTCAGTCAGAAGCTAGTGCACAGCTAACATCCCAACACACCCTCAGGAAACAGTCGATATATCAGATTAGACTCCCTCCATCTGGGAGACAGCGAAGGCCCGCTGAATGCTGTTTAGCATGTGAGCGCTCTGGGACACCAACAAACACGTGTGTAACACACACTCAGTGAAAATTACAGAGACTATGAGTGAAGGATGCAAAAGAGTTGAGGGAAAAGAAACAGAAGAAAACACAGAAACTCTGTGTGTGTGTGTGTGCATGTGTTTGGGGTGAGTACTCTGTGTGTATGTACGCATGTGAATACACACACTGTATGTGTATATGTATACTGTATGTGTGTGCATCATACGCATACTGTAAGGGTGTGTGTGTGTATGTTTGTTTGAGGTGTGTACTCCATATGTATATGTACTGTATGAGTGTGTGTGTGTGTGTGTGTGTGTGTGTGCATATGTTTGGGGTGAGTACTCTGTGTGTATGTACGCATGTGAATACACACACTGTATGTGTATATGTATACTGTATGTGTGTGCATCATACGCATACTGTAAGGGTGTGTGTGTGTGTATGTTTGTTTGAGGTGTGTACTCCATGTGTATATGTATGTGTGTGTGTGTGTCTGTGTGTGTGTGCATATGTTTGGGGTGAGTACTCTGTGTGTGTATGTACGCATGTGAATACACACACTGTATGTGTATATGTATACTGTATGTGTGTGCATCATACGCATACTGTAAGGGTGTGTGTGTGTGTGTGTGTATGTTTGTTTGAGGTGTGTACTCCATGTGTATATGTATGTGTGTGTGTGTGTGTGTGTGCGCATATGTTTGGGGTGAGTACTCTATGTGTGTATGTACGCATGTGAATACACACACTGTATGTGTATATGTATACTGTATGTGTGTGCATCATATGCATACTGTAAGGGTGTGTGTGTGTGTGTGTATGTTTGTTTGAGGTGTGTACTCCATGTGTATATGTATGTGTGTGTGTGTGTGTGTGTGTGTGTGTGTGTGTGTGCGCATATGTTTGGGGTGAGTACTCTATGTGTGTATGTACGCATGTGAATACACACACTGTATGTGTATATGTATACTGTATGTGTGTGCATCATACGCATACTGTAAGGGTGTGTGTGTGTGTGTGTATGTTTGTTTGAGGTGTGTACTCCATGTGTATATGTATGTGTGTGTGTGTGTGTGTGTGTGTGTGTGTGTGTGTGTGTGCATATGTTTGGGGTGAGTACTCTATGTGTGTATGTACGCATGTGAATACACACACTGTATGTGTATATGTATACTGTATGTGTGTGCATCATACGCATACTGTAAGGGGGTGTGTGTGTGTGTGTATGTTTGTTTGAGGTGTGTACTCTATGTGTGTATGTACGCATGTGAATACACACACTGTATGTGTATATGTATACTGTATGTGTGTGCATCATACGCATACTGTAAGGGTGTGTGTGTGTATGTTTGTTTGAGGTGTGTACTCCATGTGTATATGTATCTGTGTGTGCACGTGCAGTTCTACACATACTGTGTGTGTGCGTTGTGTGTATATGTATATGTCTGTGCCTATACATTCTATAAGTGTGTACATTATGTGTATATGTGTTTCTTTGAAGTGTGTACTATATGTGTATATGTATTTGTGTGTGGATACATACTTTGAGTGTGTGCGTGTGTGTGTTTGATGAGGTGTGTACTCTAAGTGTATACATATATTCATGCACATATGCATACTGTGTGTGTGTGTGTGTGTGTGTGTGTGTGTGTGTGTGTACATTAAATACGCCTGATTTCACTCGTGTTGATCTGACGCTCAGCCCACCGCTCTTCTGTTGCCATGGCGACTGGGTTATTACCATCCAAATAGAGGAGAGGGGTTGTATTCACGGCTAATTAAGATGCTGTCGCATGTATGGCACGTGCGCCGGTCATCCTGCTCCCAGCCAATAGGAAGGCAGAAATGTGATGCATATTGATTACTGAATTAATGTCTGAACAACAGTATGCATCACATTATCGCTCCTTCCTGAGATGTGGGTGTGTGTTATTATGATTGACACATTAAATTGGTACAATTACCTGCCCACTATTTCCGTGCAATGACACAGATGTATTGCAAACATATTGTGACACACTGTAAGTTAGGTTTTTTTACTGCTTTCACCCAGTTTTTGCTATTTTTGTAGTAACATGGATGGAGCAGTGTGATAGGGAGCGTGACATACGAAATCTGCTAAACGAACTTGATCTCTCTGGACCCACTCTAAACATAGACACGAGCAAAACAAGAGCAGCACAGGAGCACAGCTGTTGAATTCTCGATTGGTCAGGAGGTGTTGGTTAATTTATTTTCTAACAGCAGCATTGATAGTAGTTCCGGCTGCAAGACAAATCAAAGGTATATACAGGTACATATATTAATGAGCTCGCTCTAAAACGTTATCATTTCCATAGTAACAACTTACACAGGGACTTTTATAGTGGATGTTATAATTGTGATATGGTGTGGTTTTCTGTAAGGAGACATTTATTTAAGACTATTGGAAGGAGTCTCCAGTGCAAGCATTTTCTAACAGTCAGAGGCTGGTGAGGGAGCGACTGTATACAGCTGCTATAACGTAAGCGATAACAGGAACTAACTTATCTCGTGGATGTTCAACAACATTATATTTAATTGTAAAACAGCATGATATGCTGTTTGTTAATAAATTAAAAATTAAAATAACTGTCGCCAAATTGCTGCCAAGAAGAAAACGCTCCACTTCATGTCTGGCCGTATCACACCACCCTGTTGTGGATTATCTTCCTATAACAGCACAAAACAGTGTTTTTTTTTTGTTTGTTTGTTTGTTTTATTAAATCAAGATCTTTATTTTGATCATTCAGTAGCTTTTGAGTATTTATTCATACATTTCACCCACCGTTTTTCTTACTTCTTTCACTCTCTCTTTTGCTATATTTCCGATTTCCAAAATGAAATGCAACTCATTCTTCTTTTCCATCACCTACAATTATGCAAATACTCTAAATGGAAGCAACAGGATGATAATGAAAAGAGCATCATGGCACCAACACAGACATAGAGAGACCAGAACACAGAGAGTTTGCTTCACTCATTATTGTATCATCTCTCTAATGATATGCTCCAAAAAAAACAGGTGGACTAAAACTTCACTCCTATAATTCACTAACTCTCTCCTATAATTTCTCCTTGTATTATTATGTTCTGCGCTCACTACCCACTCCTATCATCTGCTGCACTTGGCTCGCTGCCAACATTCACTGATCTGAACCGGTATGCAGGTATCTACATCTCTGATTTATGTCAGTTGAATTTCCTTCTAAAAATGACATTCTGCATTTCCAGCAAACATCCTTCACGATTGTTCATCCAAACGGTTGATTGAAGCAGTGGGCATCTGGATTACTAACACTTTCAAAACAATAAATCTCTTCATGACACAAAGCTCTTCCTAAGAACTAGCTTATTGTGTACAAATGATGCAAGAAGACTTCAAAATTAGTGAATAACCAATAAGGGCTGAAGGAAGCTCATAGGTACTGGTCTTTGTTATCAGTTTGCTTGAAATGGTTCAATGACTTTCTGAGAATTTCACTTTCATGCTCATCATATCCAACTACAAACACAACACATCTCACCTTTAGCTGTACTTCATTGAACTGGTCTAACTGGTCATTCCACAAACTGGGTATGAAAATAGTTCATAAGAACTCTGCAATCTGGTTCAATACTGATGAAATAAATGAAATCCTGTAACATAAAGAGACCTTGCAGACAGCTTGATATGGATTATCCACATAAACCCTAAGCAATTGTTGCTAGATGGTTGAAGCTTTTGGCTTCTGATCGCAGTTCCAATTCCTGCACCGTCAAGCTATGACTGTTGGGTCTTTGAACAAAGCATTAAACCTCAACTGCTCAAATGTAAATTTCTTTGGATGAAGGCGTCAGGTGAAACATAAATGCAAGTAAATGCATGTAAATCTAATTGTTATGAATCTGAGACCCTGTTTACACCTGGTCATTTCATGAATCTCCTACCTGGATTGTAACCTGATAAGTTCTGACCCACAAGTAGTCAAATGCAAGTTATAATCTCATTACAAGGGCTGTAGTGATCTGGGCTCAAGATTTTTCTGTATAGACTTGAACTTGCCCTGTACTTATCAGCATTGGTACTTGGACTTGTCTCAGTCTTGGCTATTAGTCTCTAAATGCTAAAAATGTTTTTTGTCTCGACTGACAGTTTGTAAAAAAAAAAAAAAAAAAAGTTCACTTGTTCACAGTAATGTTGCTGTTTTGTTTTTTTTCGCCTGCACAAAGTTTGACAAGAAGTCTAGTCATTCTTCTAGAGAACAAAGCCTAATCACTGGCACAATGCACAAATGGAGCCAACAAGTTGAAGTAAAGGCTTAGCCTTGAAAAGGATTTGATGGTTTTTGGTCTCCATCTTGACTCATTCTTGCATTCATTTGGATTTGATCTAGACTTGGCCTTGTTCCGCTTAAGACTCAGTTTTGCCTCAATTCCAGCTCGTCCTGGTTTTGGACTTATCAATGCATTATGACTACAGCCTTTCCGATTACTGTATCATGTAGAATATGCAACTCACCTCATAATATTTGATGCCTGCTGCACGAAAAATTGCCATTTTTTAGCCAAGGACCATGAAAGGTTTGATGTTGAAGAGAGTTCTGGGTGTAAATGCATTCTGAGTTCAATTATGCCTGCATTTTATGCAGAAAATCTCTATCTGGATATTGGCACATCAGCCTGAGACCTTACACCTTCCTGCCAGCAGAGGTCCACCTCCCTGTGTACTGCAACATTTAACATGTACTTCCTGTTCACACAATATATACATAAAAGTGGACTCAAACTAACAATCATTGTGAAGTCTTGCCAACTCTTGAATATGTATTGATTGCCTCTTGTGTGTTTTGACCCTTGCCTCGTTCTTCGACTACTCTTTGGATTTTGCAGATTGTATTCATACTTGTCCATTGCCCTCCACACGACCTTGACTTTTGGACTGTGTGTTAGATTGTCGCCTAATGAACCTACAGCACATGGATCCTCAACCCTCTCTCAAGATGCAAGAAATGTCAACGGGATTGGAGATGTACTTTAGCCAGATCTTTGGTGATGAACCTGATCTGTGGATTGTATTAGCATTTTGTTACTACCGTTTCCTACCATGCTTATTGTACTAAACAGTACAAAATAGCATGCCAGTTGCCAAAATTCAAGATCTCCATGCAAAATCAGAATTTTTGATACAGTAACCATGCATTGCAGAACTGGAAACAAGAAGCAAGAGATTCTTCAGAGAATGTGTAAATGCATGTGGTTAAAGTCTTATCAGGATCCAGGCCAGATACATGACAGCTCTAAACAGAGTTCTAGACTATGAACCTCCACTCAGCATCTGGACCTAGTTCATTTTCATTTATTGTATCCACCACTGTACAATGATCTTCAAATTCACATTACTTGGTGTATATTTTAAAATAACATGAATATAACTGGTTTGGAAAAACCAAGAACCAAAAACCATTCCCAGCCAGATTGTAGCAGTTTCCATCTGTCTTACCTGGCAGGCATTGTAGAGCAGCTGATGCTCAAATTTCTTGATGCCAAGGATCTGTTGGAACATTTCATACAGCTGGTCCTTGCTGAGGATGAGCTCGGAGGCAGCGCTGGCCGTGATGCGCTGCTGGTGCTTCCGGGGATCCTCTTCGCCACGGTAGATAGTGTCGAACTTAGCCATCCAGGAGCTAAGCACCGTCTCCTTGCTCAGGCCATCGATCTCGGGTAAGCTTCGCACACGCTTCTCGATGTGTTTCTTAAAGACCTCGCGTGAATCATTAGCCGAGCAGCCGCCACTCTGGACCATGCGGGAAACGCGGTCACTCTTCAGAAACACCTGATAATATTGATAGTAATTTTGTGTTAGAGTCAGTTTTGTATTAAACCAGAAGACTTGGTTGCAAACTTGATTTGGGTGGCTGGGCACAGTTTGCCTTTTTTGTTTGGTAGAAATGCTAAGCTGTGAACAAGGTGTTTCTGCTGTCAGAAACATTGATTATTTTTGCTCTGTCTCAATTCCCACCTCAGATTTATTATAATCATTTTTCACAATACACAGGAAACAACCAATTCTGAAAGGAGAAAAACATTTCTTAGAGAGAACAGGTATGGGAATTGTTGCTGCACGAGAAGCTGTATCTTTATTGCAGTAGGTTTTCCACTTTTGAAATTCACTTCAATCACTAGGTTGCTGATTGTAGTGTTTCCCTTCAATCCGAACCTCTTTGTCCATGTCTAGCTCCAAGCGGGGCCATTTCTCAGCATGGGTATTACGGGTTAATGATGTGCCCACCTGGGCTCTGGCTCACAGCTTGTTGTGCTACTCGCCAAAACACATAGCAGGAGATCTAACCTCAGTGTTAAAACAGACAAAGATGAATGGATGTTCTTTATTCTGCACCTCTGGGTTTGACATTCATCCCTTATTCATCCTTTTGCCCTCCATCACTTTCTTTGTTCTTGAACTCTCTCTGCATCAGAGCTTTTAAGTTCCCTCGTGTTCTCAGATGTGTGGTAAGGACATAAGACTAACATGTAATATCTGAGTACAGTGTCATATTTAATAATTCCTGCATTTTCAAACACTTCTTGTTCCTAACTTAATAATGTAAAAGAGACAAGGAGTGTAAAAGTAAAATGTGCAAGTGCAGACACTGAAAGTAGTCAAATATAATGTAGCAATTAAAGGTCACTTTACTTGCCTCTATACAAAGTAATTTTTTTTTTATTCTATCCCAAACTTTACAGGAACTATAACATTCCATA
This sequence comes from Pangasianodon hypophthalmus, assembly GCF_027358585.1. Lineage (NCBI taxonomy): Eukaryota > Metazoa > Chordata > Actinopteri > Siluriformes > Pangasiidae > Pangasianodon > Pangasianodon hypophthalmus. The sequence goes on along the minus strand of NC_069729.1, from coordinate 4,109,781 downwards.
AGGAAGTGTTTTCTTTTTCTCAATATTTTCTATACCCCATTTCTCTCTCTCTCTCTCTCTCTCTCTCTCTCTCTCTATTCTATTCTATTCTCTGGTTAAACAGATGAAGGTCAGTTAAAACAGTTATATAAATCCTGAAAGAGACCATTAATTGAATTGCTGCCTTTGTCTGAACCTGAACACTTGCCCATTTCATTTGTCCTCATCAGTCTAAATTGCCACCAGGATTAAGCTGATTAACCTGAAAAAATCACCTTTACCCACTTCACATGCTCTTGCTTTTGACACAGTGCTGACTCTTTGATGAAAAAGAATAATTTACGTCTTATTTTAGATGGTTGTACACCAAGTAGCAAGTTTATCTGGTAAAACTACCACACAGGTTCCTTTGTAGGTGTTTATTTCAATGAAACTATTGAAAATATTTCTGTAATGCGTTACACAAAAGACACTGTCACCAAGCAACTTTAGGTTGCAGTGTAGGTCCCTAATGAGAAAGCCAGAGGTAAAAGTATCAAGGAAAAAGTCTTTCAGAAGGAAATGCACCTTGAGTGGGTCATTACTTAAATAACCAGAGTTATCAGATAGTGGGATGTTGATTATTACAGTATAAGATTCTGTACTGACTGGACCCGGTTACTGACTGTAGCCCACCTGTTACTGAGTACAATTTGGATGATGTAATATTTTGTAAAACTCTGTAATTCTATGTAAGGCCTGGGTATCTTTTCCATCTTTTGTCATCTATACAGAAGAATCTTACAACAGATGTCATGGAAGTAGATGATGGGAATATGGAATTTGTGCAAAAATAAAATTGCCTTCAAGTATCTTGGATTTGTTTGCTGGCTGAAAGATCCATGGTCACTGCTGTTCCAGTTTGGATGTGATTTATTCAAATATAGAGAGACAAATCCTGAACTCTTTTGTTGAGCGTTAATACCTAACTCACACTTCATCCATTACCCCCCCACCCCCACCATATGAGAGTAATGAGCATTGAGTCAGTCTGGATATCCCTTTACAAGGTGTGTACTATTATGTGTTTGTAACCTCCTCACCTCGTAATAGCTCTGGACAGCATTGATGAATGCCTCATCTGCCACAATCTGTGTCTCTCCATTCAGGAAGGCCTGGAAGCGATCCTTTACTACCTGAAGCTGCTGTTTGCTGATCTGAAGAGAAGAGAAGAGAAGAGAATATATTACACTCGCAATGACAAATAAAAATGACTTCAAAATGACTTAAAATTGACTTTGTACCAAAAGCTAAAGTCATATGATTTTTTTAATTGAATTATGAGTGATATACTTTTGATACACTTACATTAATCCTCCTTTAGCCCTGACCTTAATTATTGTAATGTAACACATTTTTTCCTTCTCTCTCTTCCCAAACCGAGGCCAAGGGGGAGCATTAAAACCTGCAGAAGTACCTTTCTGCTTTTTGAACATTTGAAACGTGCAAATTATTAACATGCTGAGAACTGACCTTGTCTAAAACCTAATAATAGAGTCAAGAAAATTAGTAATTACACATTTCATGCTGCCCTCTTCTCTCTGCCTAGAGCACTGCTTGCTCTGTTTAAAAGGGGAAAATGAGTTTTTCAGGTTAAGAACCTGGCGCCCCATGTGAGGAGACACCCACTGGTCTAGGGTTAGTTTTCTCCAAGTGTCCTAACTGTTAAAAGAAACAGTTTTCATAGATGATGAACTGACTCTGGATCAATCATCCTTCCTCTGAGAAGCTTGGTGAATAATCAAGGTCAAAAGAGTATGTGGAATGAGAGACTTTAGCGGATTTCAGATTAGAATTAATTAAAAGTGCACTGAAGGGTCAACATGCGAGGAGGCATTTAGAAAATACACACTCCAAGCAAGTCCCAAAGGCACACTCTAGGATGAAGTAAACAAATTCAAAATCAAATTAGGATGATATTTTGACCTTTGCATCCCACTTTGAGAGACTGTGCCAGACTAAGGCCACTATTTCTTCTCCTTTTTTCTCTCTCGCACTCTTGCTGACTCATACGCTTATGTAGTGCTGCACGCTCGGTGTGGGCTCTGGGTTGCACTTCTGAATGCTTAACAGAGTTACAGTCATCGTTACATGGTAGAGGAAATCTAAATCTGAAAAATGTCTACTGCATAATGGTGGTCATTATGCTGCAAAGCTTTTGGGAAACATAAGCCAGGGTAGTGTGCAGCAAAAGCAGAATGGATGTAATTATAATCCTACAGGGTTGCGTTAAGCTTAAGTGAAAAATGCAGAATAAAATCTTAATGATGGGCTCATGGTGTGTACGCTTATCCGGTACTGAATACTTAATTCGCACACATTCAGTATGTAAGGAATAAATCACTGGGGGGCGTGTGCTGTTATAGAAAAAAATCATCAACAATGAGGTGGTGTGATGCAGCCTGACACAAAAAAAGGAGTATGACTTGTCATACGTTTTAACCATTTACAGTTACATTTAATGTTGTGAAATATTCACAAAACACGTTCTTATTATCACTTATGTTATAACAGCTACTGTATAAACTGTCGTTCCCTCACCAGCCTTTTCCTTTTCACGTACATGCGAGAGGAAAAATCAGGAAAGCGCAAAGCCCTTTGCACTAAAGACTTACCCGTGATGGAAAAAGGATTGGCCATGCAGATTGTATGATACTAAACCGGTAGCTTATTTTAACCATGTATCACTAGTAGACCAAAAAAATTCAGATGTCAAACAGGTTTTCTCTAATCATCAGCACTTGAATTAAGCAGAAAATTATATAATATCATGTTAGCCCTCTGTTTAAAAATCTCTGACTCATCATTAAATGTAATCATGAAACCAACAACTTAAATAAAATATCAAAACAGGCCTATTTTATGAAGCAATAGTGAGAAATATTGTATCACGGCTGAGTTAAGACCAATTAAAGCTTCTTCAAATGCTTTAATTAGTAGGTGGAAGATGTAAGACCTAGACCACAGTTAGAAATACACCAAGGGGAAAAAATATTAATGGCTAGAATCACACTCAAGCCACTGAGAGTAGAAACTTCAGCAACAACCACAATGACACAGCACGTATACACATACAGTGTATACAGTTCTTTTAGGTGAGATTTTGACCTTTTTTTTTTTTTTTTGTAAAGAAAAATTCTGACTGAAAACTTTAGTTTTCTTTATTTATCCAGTGAATCATACCAACATTTGAGTTGTCTGGTACATCATAATGATTCAGTGCTTAGCGTGCACACTCACTCACACACACACTAACCTATCTGAATCCATTTGTTTTAATTCAGCACCTGGTTTAATGACAGACAACATTGTATCTCGAGAATCCTTTGTAATGCAGGACCAATAAACAATAGGCCTTTGATATGCCAGTGTGCGTTAACAAGCATGGGTACGTCCACCTCCCTTACCATCTGGTCATCTCTTTCAAAGCTGTGTGAATACATATGGATAGTCTCTCCTCAGAATATCTGCTTGCAAACACGCAAATACACAAAAAATTTCACCAAAATCGAACTCTCTCTGTCTCTCTCTATTGTCTTCCCTTGGGCTGCGTCTCCTCAGATGGTTGCCCGGCTGTTGCATTAGGTCCATTACTCTCATGCTGACTTGTGTAATGACTATAAAAAGATAAGTCACTAATGTGGTGACCACAGCAATTAAATCTCTTCCCTCTCTAGCTTTCCATCGTAGTGAGCTCCTCAGGAAGCCTCGACCCCATGCATTAAGGACCAGCAGGGCGGTGGCATTGAGGCTGTCATCCACCATCAACTCAACAGGGAGGAACGCAATATGGGTCATTTTTGAAATAGCTAGATAGTGATGAGTGTCAAAAAATCCTTCAGGGACTATAATTTATTCTTTTTTTTTTTAACCTCTGTTCTCTGTGCTTTCTTTGGAAATTTAAAGGGCAACTCCAGTGTTTTTCAAACTAATCTCTATCTACTGAATCTGAAATGTGTGTGTGATGACAACAGAAAAGAATTTGTTTATATACGAATTCCTTGTATTGAGAAACAAAAGAAAGCTCATTGGCTTGAAACTTGATTATAATGCAAATCTAAAGGTAGTTGTGGATTCTAAGGGTAGTTGTGTTGGCTGTCTTGAAGGTCTTGTGGTATCCATATAGTATAACTTTGAATTCTTATTTATTTTTGCTTTAACGTGAATAAACTTTGATTAACGTTAACGTCTGATTACCAGTCTCGACTAGACGTGACTAGCTGCGACCACGTGACGGTGTGTTTCCATCAAATATTTGTGCAAGAAGTGAGTTATGAACAGTTTTGTAGTTTTAATCTGACATTTACTTACATAATCACATAGTAATAGTAAGACTACTGCATTGTAATGCTTTGGTGAAAGCATTTGCTTTGTTGCAAACTAGCTAGCTGATGTTAGCTAGTTATCAATACAGCAAAAGATGTACCTTCTCCACAACAAGCTAGTTTGCTAACTACATTCACGCACATTTCAAATATATCTACATTATGAAGATTAAAAAATGATTGAAAAATTATCTAGATTTTAAAAGTATTTTTAAAATGGAGGCTAGGTCCTAACGATAGCCTGACACCGCTAGTCTCAGCCTCTTTCTCATCCTCTTTCCTGTCAACAGCTGCCCTCAGACTTCCTTTATAAATCAGTTTTTCTGGGGGGTTTTCTCAGCAAAGGAAAACATATCAAAATTTTTTGTCCGTTGAAACCAAAAATAGACTACAGATGCAGTAGATAGACATTAGGCTGAAAAATGTTGGAGTATTACTTTAATACGCAATGGCCAGCTACCTGGAATATCTACCTTATCCTTAAATAATTCCTCGACTCCATTCAAAGCCCTTTCCATCACAGTGCTAAGTATGTGTGGCTCAGGAAGCAGCTCAGTGAATTTTATTGCCTCCGGATGAGAAATTCAGAGTGGAATAAATAACCATAATGATTCTGTCTTTCCCTCTCTCTGTCTCTCTGTCTCTCTGTCAAACGCTGCACTGTTACTGGTTTCTACTCAGGAAAGGAAAAGCAATATGTCTGATTTAAATACGGTGAGCCTCATTATTCCCAACACAAATCAGCTTTGCTTTCCAGTCTTAACATCAGCTGATAGTAAAGCCCCCCCCAGCACACATATACACACACACACACACACACACACATAAAGACTCATTCACCCTGAGATCTACCTCACACCTGCCTGGCCTTGCGGTTACTATAGAAACAGACAACTCATGGATAGTAATTTACTATCACACACACACACACACACACACACACACACACGCACACACACTCTTGCACAGTGGCCACATGACAGAAGCCAAGCCGGTACAGCAAACCCGGCGACTAAATCCTCAGTAATGTTGGAGGAGAGAATGAGGAAGAAATCTCAGACACCATTCAAAATCTCTTTGCTGTATTGTTGTAGCAGTAGCAAAGCTGTTGTGTAGCGTTTAATGAATGACAAAGTTCTGATTTTGGAGCTGCGGTTAATTAGGCGTCTGTTCTTCATGGGGTGCGCACAAATGAGAAAAAATGTTTCGATCACGTTGATTTAATGGCAACAAAATGTCTAAGGCAAATATCGAACCTATAAATTTATGACTAAAAACCATATATTTGAAGCGAACTCCTGATTATGGTCACTGTGACTAACAGCGTGCATGCAAATTACGTAATTATCATATGGTCATCGTAGTACAACTCGCATGTAAATGGACCACCTAATTACCTGCGAGTCTCAAGGCTTTATGAAATTTAAGTTAGTAAAGGCAGACTCATAACTTGTAATATAAGGTGAAAAAAAATCCTCTTGTCTGTTTTACATCAGCATTATGAGATAAAAAAAATCACAAGTACAATACAGTACAATCTTCATAAAACACTTAAGGACATGCTCTTGTTGGAAAATAATCAGTGATGCAGCCTGATGTGACGCAGAGTTACTATTTCCATTCCGAAGTGTTTTATTCCTCATTCTGTATATCATATCAATTTGCCAACAATTACATAATGTCTATTAATTACATATTTTTTATTAATTAAGAAATGAGACTTGGAATGATACTTTTTTATACGTGACACATCCATACAAAGCTCTGTGAATATTCTGTTACTATAGAAACAACAGCGTATTAGAATGAGTGCATTAATATAAACCTTGCAGCCGGACCTACTATAGATCCACACCTTCTGACCAATCAGAATCGAGAATTCCACAGCACTGTTGTAGAAAATAGTTCAAAATCTGCAGCAGTTAAATGATGTTTCATGAGAGACGCATGTAAATACACGACGAGGCAAAAGTGCAAAAGTATTGACGAGGTCTTGATCTTATTATCTTAGGAGATACGAGCTCTTTGTGCAAGTCAACTGTATCTCCAAGATATATTTATATCTTTATTTACAAAGTGTTTCTTCTCTACTTTTCAGACTGTTCCCTCTTAATGAAGCCTCTCTACACAGTGCCATTCCTCATTGTAATAAGTGTCTAATAAGTGTCCTTCCTAGTTTATCTTCTCTGTAAACCTCTAAAAGGTTATAAAAACCGTTTCCACCAATCAATTTTTAACTCTATAATACATAATAATAATGCGACAAGTGATCTAGACTAGATATAGCAGTACATCTTATTACTGAAAGCAAGGATCTGAAATACTTTGTATTTTTTTAGTATGGTTTTTGTGCTACGCGCTCTAGTGGAAAGTGAATGACACCCTAACTGAGGATGTGTGTGGGGGTGTGTGTGTGTGTGCGTCTATTTTAGTGTCTCTTCTGGCCGGTCTATTCTTGAAGAGAGTTTCAGGGCAAATGTGAGTGATTTAGTTCCTCCTGCTGTTTTTTGCTCTGTTATAAATATCTCCGTATTCAGGAGCAATTTTTCGTCACACGATCCATTTCTAATCCCATAAAACTTTAATTTCATGGAGAGCGCTGGTGAGAGATGAGAGAGTGTACTCATGAATAAGTGCTCTGTTTTTTTTCTCCATATAAAGCCTGCAAAGTGCTGTTGCTGTAAATGTACTGTATACTGACTGCAAAGTGCACTTCTTTATACCCCTTATTCCCTACACACTTCTAGCTTATACTATACATGTAGTTAAAAAAAAGAGATTTTCTCCATATTGCAATGTATATCCTCCCTACAAAGTGCTTTACCTCATAATGTATCCTCCCTACAAAGTGCTTTACCTCATAATGTATCCTCCCTACAAAGTGCTTTACCTCATAATGTATCCTCCCTACAAAGTGCTTTACCTCATAATGTATCCTCCCTACAAAGTGCTTTACCTCATAATGTATCCTCCCTACAATGTGCTTGTCCTCATAAAGTATCCTCCCTACAAAGTGCTTTACCTCATAATGTATCCTCCCTACAAAGTGCTTGTCCTCATAATGTATCCTCCCTACAAAGTGCTTTACCTCATAATGTATCCTCCCTACAATGTGCTTGTCCTCATAAAGTATCCTCCCTACAAAGTGCTTGTCCTCATAAAGTATCCTCCCTAAAAAGTGCTTTACCTCAAAATGTATCCTCCCTACAATGTGCTTGTCCTCATAAAGTATCCTCCCTACAAAGTGTTGTCCTCATAATGTATCCTCCCTTCAAAGTGCTCCTCCTTATAGTGTATCCTCCCTACAAAGTGCACTTTCTCTTAACATAATTTCTCTACAAAGTGCTTATTGCTGGTGTATCTTTCCTAAAAACGGCACTTTCTCTATCACTAATCCTTCATCCAAAGTGCTTTTCATCACAGGGTTCTATTCATACACACTTCCTCCTTACAAATCATCCTCCTTACAAAACACTACTCAACTCTGAGTTTCCTTCCTAATGAGTGCTGTTTATAAAAAAAAAAAAAGTGCATCCGTCATATTGAGTGCAGTTCATCAGAACATGTCTTTGCTATAAAATACCTGTCGCTCATTACGTGTTCGCCTTAAGAAAGAGGATTTCCTCCTTTTAAAAAAAATAGATGTATAAACATTGTATAAGATTGTTACATTTATTTTTGAAGAATTCACTTTATCCTAACTTGCTCCTCTCAGTGTTATTCTTCTTACAAAGGTCTTTTTTTAATTAATCTTCACTGTAAAGTTCTGTCTCTCTTCCTGTATCCTCCTTGGACATCTTCACGCTCTGTGAAGCATTACACTCGGTTTTGTTTGACAGGTGAGCGCAGAGACATCTGGGGAATTATTTTTCTCTCTCGTTCACCACAGAGCGAGAGAAAGAGAGAGAGAGAGAGAGAGAGAGAAAGAGCACTGATGGAGGTCGAAATGATTCGCAGATGAAGAGTGACACTATCTCCAGTAGAATAAAATTCTACATTCCATGAGGATTCCTGAGATTGTTTTATTCCTTGCATAACACACAGTTAGGGCACTATACACACCGGTGGAAGAGAAAATCTGTCCGTTCTCTTGCTGAAGGTCTCTAACTGCACCTCCTGATTCACCTTTTTACAAACTCATCTTGTTGACTCCAGTACTCCACATTCATTACTTTCCAGTTGTATAAATGGATTGTTTACTCTCTGCAAAATTCAATCAAGATAAAACGCTTAATTAAAAAAGAAGTTTAGACGAGTTCTGTTAATGCACTGTGCGTATTTTGGCTTAACTTAGACAGAAAATTGAAATAATGCACTCTACGGAGGATTCGACTCATTAAGTGAGGTCAGGTCGAGATAAAATACAGTGCTTTTATGCACAGGAGAAGGAGGCGTACAATGTGCAAATGTGGGTCTGTGTGTGTGTGTGTGTGTGTGTGTGTGCGTGGGTTGGGGAGACTGGAGATGGCTGGTGAGAGCATGGCCTCATCAGTAACCAGAGAGCCTGAGGAGGAGAAATTGCCTCTCTCACCATTCCATATCTCTCATACCAGCATTACATCAAAGGAAAACGTCACCCCAAACGGCATGTATAATAATCTTTAGAATTATCACATGATCTTCAGTGGCATCAAAGTTTATATCCTACATCACCCACAATGCCGTTTGACTATCTGCTGTTATTGTGGATTTAGCCCTTGCTTCATCTCTACCTAAAGAGAGCGATGCAGCGGAGCTTTAGTGCTTTAGTCTTTCCAGCTCTCTCAGTTTCTCATCAAACAGATCAGCTTCCAAAGCTTAAACATTCATGCTAGTTCATGCTCCACTAGTCTACACTAGATTTCCCATTGTTGCTGGAAAATGGTGAGTGAGAATGGTGCTCTTTTGTTTTTTTTAGGAGCTAACAGCAAGACCTGACTGTTACACCTTATGTATAAGACTGCTGATTTTTTTCCCCTATTAAACGCCACTGTAACTGTGCTAGCAATGTCATAGCAACATATAACGTCTCATAGGAATAATGAAAACACAATATCAACTGACAAATTAGCACCAGAATCACTAAGCACATCACAATATTTTAATATAAACACATCGTTCAGACATAAAGTATACTGTAAATATTAAATATAAATATAAATATAAGCATACGCTCCAAATGTTCAGCATAACGTTCTTTCACAGACAGTAAGGCTATCTGCCAAGAGTTCTTTCTTGTTCCATGGAAAGGCATTATTGGAGGCTAGCTAGCGTCTTCATTTTCCCTCGACAGAGTGTTAAGAAGAGTTATGAAGCAACTAGAGCATGTTACATTTAAATATGCATAACAAATCAGTAGGGAGTATGGAGCACTGCTCATCATCAGGAGAACACCATGTGAAGCATGGTGGTGGGAGCATTGAGTTGGGAATGGAAAAGTTCAAGGGGGTGAATACTTATGCATGGCACTTTAAAGCTGGAATTAAATTCTCTAGGAACTGCATCAGTGAGCAGTCCTGTATAATAAAATAGCTATGTGCTATGTGCATTCTCTCTCTCTGTCAGTCTCTCAGTGTCTCTGTCTCTCTCTCTCTCTCTCTCTCTCACTCTGTCTGTCTCTCTCTCTCTCTCTCTTACTGCTTTGTTATATTGTATGTGGGGAGTTGATGGTTGACAGGATTGTAAAAGCTGCCATCCATAAAGAAAGAATCCAGAGTGAAGCTTACAATTCCGCCTGCTGACAGCGCAATGGGAGCCTTTGTGTGTGTGTGTGTGTGTGTGTGTGTGTGTGTGTGTGTTGTGCATATACGTAATGCGACCATGTATGAGCATGTTCATGCAGGTGTGCATTGTGTGTATGTGTGTGGTTGTAAGTGTGCATGTACACACTCAAGATACATGTGTGTGTGTGTGTGTGTGTGTGTGTGTGTATCTTTTACTCTCTGGATGATTCTAATGGCTTTTCACAGATGCTGTACTGAAGGGGCCATAATGACACTGCATCATGTGTGCCAGTGAGTCACACACAGTGAACATCTGTACATACACATCTGGGGGAATCATGAGTTTGTTAAATCTAGTGAAATTCTAATTTGCTCTGAGGGAGACATTAATATTATAATTTTTTAAACATTTTTTTAAAAAATGTATTACAATTTTTATTTATTTTTTAATATATTACGGAAATTCCTTAACCTTTTATAATGGTTACAACACTATAAATACAGTTTAATATAGAAAAATGCACATTTAAAAGTAAGATATTTAATTTAAATGAATTAAATGTATTATTTGTTGTGTTAATTTGTTATTAAGTTGTATTAAATTTGTATTAAAACTTCTACAAAAAAATATTAAATAAAATTTAAAAATTAAATTACAATTATTTCTTCCTTTTTTTACTTTTATATGATTTTTTTTTTCCTGTAAACAGTTTTCACATAATATTTATTTGTCTGTAAAATGAACGGCCTTCAAACACAAAACTCACTTTCGACTCATATCTGTATATATCCACCGAGCCTTTAACCTTCTCTCTCTCTCTCTCTCTCTCTCTCCCTCTCTCTGTCCCCAAGCTATAAAGTATGAAACACTGACATGCTGCTATTGTATGCACGCCTACATTCATTTAATTCTCTTTTTGCTTTTACACCCACATGCATACGCACACAAACACGCACATATAGAGACCCCATATGGTTCTTACATATTTCATACATCATGTTGGGTTTAAAAGGTTATATTTTATCATAGTTTAGATGTTCACTTTAACAAAAAGCAACTCTAATCAACAGTTTCAGGGTAGTGGCATGCACGAAAATACATATTTAGGATAAATAAAATAGTTGCTATGCTTTTTATTTCTATTTGTTAAGCAAGGTTCTGCTCAGTTCTTGATCAGGAAGTTCATTTAAGATAGACAGACAGATAGACAGATAAACAGACAGACAAACAGATAGATAGATAGATAGATAGATAGATAGACAACCTAACAGACAAACAGGTAGACAGATTAACAAACAGGCAAACAGACAGACACAGATACAGACAGGCAGGCAGATTACCTAAAAGACATACAGATAACCTAACAGACAAAAAGACAGACAGACAGACAGACAGACAGATAGGTAATGTAAGAGGCAGGGAAATGTCATATCATATCATGTCATATTTTTTCAAACTCTTGAGCTTGTAATTAGCCTTAGACATCAGACTACAACTGTGCCAGAGCAGAAAAAAATAACACGGTGTTCAGACAGAGATCCACTCACAACTCATTTACCAAAACTCCCTATTATTGTGTGAGTCAGCTGCAAATGTCCACTGACTCACTCTCTCTCAGCCTGGGTTTGGAGAAGCCCGAAGTGCAGCGTGGGTCAGGGTGAACTGGTGTCACGCCACTCTCTATCCTGAACCTGCCACGACTGTGAGCTCAGCATTATTCTGCTCACAGAGTGATGGAGATCTCATATGTGCAGCATTGTTTGTCCTGAATGCACAGGGTTTGAGCGAGTGGATTTATATCTGTTTGAAATGCTTAGCTCCTAATGCTACATTACAGACAAGGTGTTTATTAGCATCATTAGAAAATTTCCAACATTTATTAATCAGTTTAGCGAAGGAAAAAGAAAGCTGTAAAATAACTCACCAGCTTGGACAGTCCAAGCTGGAATTTTCTGTAGCATTGTTAGCATGGCTACGTAATACTCAAATAGCTACCACTAGCTACTTATCTTATCTTATCTTATCTATCTTTAGTGCTTTGCTTATTCTGGTCATTATTTTTTTCTGGTAATTTCTTAAGGGTACAAATAACTTTGCATCCAATGTTCCTAGCCAATGCTAGACACAACAATGTTTACTAAGGCTACATTTACATTGCCAACCAATTCAGATTTTTTTCTCTGACTTCTGCTACGTTGTTGTGTACATGCCAAAAGCTCGGACTGGATTTTGTCACATCAAAAATGAGCCACATTTAAATGAGGTTCTAAATCCGAAGCATATCTGATGTGGTTATTAGGTTACATCTAATCTAATGTGATCTAATCTACTGATTTTTCTGTTAATCCAGAAGTTGCCAAAATTGTTATACAACAATAGAATAAATGTCGCAAGCTACCACTATGCCAGCACAACACATTTAGGCAGAGGGAGTGCCTGAGGAAACACTGTATTGTGGTTGCACAAAAAGGTAAACATTTTCCTATTCATGTGAACATTTTCCACACACTCAACATCATCCAAGGTGTCAACTTGAGGGCTCGACCACATTACTGTTGCATGATCAAAGTTGATGGCGATGATGTGGTACATCACGTGGAGCGAGTCTTTTCTTCTTCTTTTATCTCCTCATTAAAATTGCGTAATGTTTTGACAATCTCTGGAAGAAACTGTACAAACGTGATCTGGTCTTGCTCAACCATGATGTTACTAGCAAAAAGTTGCTGTTTTCTTTCAGCTGAAGAACATTATTACAACATAGTGGATTGACGTAAACACGGGAATAGCATGTGGATCAGGTCTTACGTACAAAATTGTAATAACATCAGAAATGTGCATCAAGGACTACAATGTAAATGCAACTGAACCATGAGGTCCTTTTCTAGTTTTCTGTATTATTATTATTCTCCAATTCTGTTTTTAATATTTTGTTTACAAATATAGTGAATTCTTTATTAGCTGCCGAGGTGAATCAGGTGGGTGAGGAGAAACACAGAAGCCTGCCTTACCTAAATACGGCATTATCATTAACAATTCTGCTAAGCAAAAGCAGACACCCCAGCAGCAATTACAGTAATTACACTCTCCTGGTCCTAGTTTGTGTGTGTGTGTGTGTGTGTGTTTTCCTCTTATCAGCGTCCCTATGATAACATGACAAGTGTTTCACATTGTGGGGACATTAAGTTGAAAAACTAAGAAACAAAACAATTTTTTTTGGTCGAGCTTAAGGTTAAGGCTTTGGAATAGCATAACATTATTTAGCTACATAAAAACACAAGTTGAAGGAAATATCTCACAAATAAAGTATTACAGAGCTGTGTGTGTGGGTAGGTGTGTGTGTGTGTGTGTGTGTGTGTCTGTGCTTTTTATGTGCGTGTGTAAGAGGGAGAGAGGGAGGGGGATGAAAGACTGTGGCAGTAATTATACTAATTAGAGCCTCAGTGTGTGTGTGTGTGTGTGTGTGTGTGTGTGTGTGTGCGTGTGAGATGAGAAATAGAAAGCAAGCGGTAGGCGGTTCCTGACTGGCACAGCTCTGAGACACACAGCCTTTGTCGCGTGTGTGTATGTGAGAGAGAGAGAAAGTGTGTGTGAGAGCGTGTGCCGCTTGTCGCTGTGAATAACGTAAAGTGTGAATGAACACGCGGCAACACAAACAGATGCGCTAAGCACTAGCAAAACAAATACACACGGCTGTCACAGAGCAACACAAGTAACCACTGCAACATTGAAATATTTCATAGAAGATCAAAATTTAGATATTCAGAAGCCACGCCTACGCTTGGTTACTGTTGCTATGTGGATCAAAAAATGGAAGCCAGTGTCTTTGACACAATACACACATTCTGGGGTTCAGAAGCTACTAGTAAAGTGTTTAGTACTGTTTAGAAGAATGCATGAATTGGGTAAGTTACTGTGGCAGCAGGGGGCATAAACTGGAAAGGGAGTCGTAGAGAACGAGCGGGTAATGAGTGATTGTCTATACCGCAGTCTATTTATGTGCTGTATCTCCTCAGTATGCTGCTATATACCAGAGAAAGACAGAATCAATCGTATCTGATCTGACCTGAGCTGAAATTGAGCTGAATACAGGTACACAGAGATTGATTTTATTTCAGTGGTTTTGTTTCATGTGCATAGCTCTGAAAAGTGTCTGATAATAAAAAGAAGACCAGCTCTGCTTTCTCCATTCCCTGCCTCCAATTTCTTCATCCCTAGCTCTTAGCCTGAGCTAAGCTAGCTTAATTTACTTGATTTTTTATAGCATTAAAAAAGCATGTAAAAGCAGTATAATAAAAATTTTTCACTTCCTGGTGTTCCTGGTGAATTATTTCCTCCTTCCACTTATGTTATAGTGGTTATAACAGTCATTCCTTCACCAGCTCTCTTTTTTTCTCTCTCTTTTGAAGTACAGACAATAAGACAAAAAAAATGAAGCTTGTCATGTTACCGAAAAACTGTAGAGCCCTCTGTCCTGAAGACTTTCCCATTATGAAGTAAAAGCTGTTACGAACCACTGACACTGGAGACTCCTTCCAAATATAAGTAAACTTCATCATATCAGTGATTACACCTTGTTTCTTATCTCTTAATGTGTTTTAGTAGATTATCCGCCATTATGTATATGATAACCTAGCTGCTGATATGACAGAAAATTAATCAACACCTTCTGACAAATCAAAATTGAGAATTCAACAGTAATGTGGTATAAAAAATATCTACATATATAAATAGTTTAAATGCTTTATTGAGTCCCGGTTTCTGAAAATATATAGAAATTTATACATTTTCAGCATAAAATAATCCATATCAGTGAATCACACCAAGTCAAATCAAAAGATATCTTGATTTTCAATCCCAAGAAGTCATGTTTCTCAGGGTTTCTGGCTGTAACTGTGTTCTGAGACGTTATTCCTGTTAGAACCGTGTGCATTAGAAGAATGTCTGCTGTGGGCTTTCCAATAAATGACACCAACATGTCCAACTGTTTACTGCTGCAGTTTTATTGCTCTGAGCTCGTGGGCTAATAATGCAAGTGTGATTTTTACGATGCGTGCACACACACACACACACACACACACTCACACAAAAGAATGCTCAGACCAGCTGTGCAGATCTTTTCAACAGTTCTTTTCTGCATATGCTTAATGCCAGCAATGTGTTTACAATATTTGCGAATTTTGCTGTCAGCATTTTCATCAAATTGACATTTCGCAATGAATGTAATGATGCATATATACATCGTGACTGGTGTAAACATTTTCGTCTCCCTGATTTTTCCATCACCTCCTAATAAGGGCGACAAAATCAGAACAGACGGCTGATTTCATTCGTCTTCATTAAGCGCTTGATCCTGGTCACGGTGACGGTGGATCCGGAGCCCAACACTGAGCATGAGGCTTATTAACTTATTAAGCTTCTTATCATAATTCTGTCTCAGCTAATCTCCACAGTAAACATCCAAAAACAACGGAATAGAAATCAATCACACGAAACGAGTTTTCTATCATGTGCTGTATAGACGACAGATTTAAATAAGAAAGATTTTCATCTCTTTATTCATATTGGTTAGGCTTGTTGAAGAAATGTGACTAAAAGCTGACATTAAATCATTTTTTTTTTTGTTTGTTTGGTTTTTTTTGCAACATTTCACAAAACTTCAATTAAGCCAAGCAGAAAAAATGTAGTAAAATATTACAGACAATTGCTGTTTCATTTAACTACATAGGGGGGAAAATGCCTTAATGTGATTTGTTTTGTTTCCTTTTCCAGTTGTTTCTATTTTGAAAAGAAGAAAAGAGAGAAAAAAATGAGAGAAGAGAAGAGGAAATTATAGAAGAGAAGAGAAGAGAAGAGAAGAGGAAATGATAGAAGAGGAAATGAGAGAAGAGAAGAGAAGAAGAAAGGAGAGAAGAGAAGAGAATTTCTGCACATGAACAATAGAATAAAATGGAGAAGATTGACAGATTGAAGTGAACAGGTTATTTTCTAGAAGAGCTAATGCACTCGTTCTAATACAGTATCCTTTCTATAGTAACTATAGTAACAACTTACACAGGGATTTGTTTGTAGATGTTCCACATAAATGGATTAAAGAATGTGTGTAGTTATTGATACGATGGCATTTTCTCTAAGGAGATGTTTATTTAGCATTTATAGAAGGAGTCTCCAGTATCAGTGTTTTGTAATGGTTGGATATAATGCTGTGACTTTGTGGTTTCTCAGTAACAACAACTCGATTAACTTCAAACTAAAAATTTTGAAATAATTAGTTGCCTTTATAGGACCTTTGACCTTTATAAGAAAATGTCACTAAGAATCCAATAGGAACTCTAATAGGATTAGTTCCAAAGTATAATAGAACTAAATTTTTATCTGTTTCCTGGAAGTTTCATTAGCATTAGCAAAAAAAACTTCACTTTGTTGAAATAGACACTAGATTTTTGTTTCTTCTACGAACTAGCTTGTGATATTCTCTTCACAGTTCTCACAGATCGATGCTTTTAAGTGGCAGTCATGCAAGTTGAACTGCTAGCGTTCTTATCATGGTGAGGAAATGACCCCGCCCCTATACCCCTGATGTGAGTGGTTCAAAAGCTCCAGAGCTCAACACCAACTGGTTTATGGCACCACAATTGATTTGATTGGCCAAGAAATTGGTGCTTTTGTGGTGGAAATGGAGCACCAGCACTCTAAGTAGTCGAAGCAATCATGTCCCAGTGACATGCAACAGCGAAGGTTAATGGAATTTAGTTAGTGGACTTGAGAAGAGAAGAGAAGAGAAGAAGAAAATGAGAGAAAAGGAGAGCAAATCAATTATGAAAAGAGAAAAGGAAAGAGAAAATGAGAGAAGAGAAGAGAAGAGAAGAGAAGACAAAGTAAATGATGAAAAGAGAAAAGAAGGAAAGAGAAAATGAGAGAAGAGAAGAAAAGAGAAAAAAGAAAAATGAGAGAAGAGAAGAAAAGAGAAAAAAGAAAAATGAGAGAAGAGAAGAGAAGAGAAGAGAAGAGAAGAGAGGAGGAAATGAGAGAAGAGAAGAGAATTTTTGCACTTGAACAACAGAATAAAAAAGAGAAGACTGACAGATTGAAGTGAACAGACGTCATGGCCATTATATCACTAAAATCAGGGTGCTTCTTTCCAGTCTCCTCCTTTTCCTTTCTCCCTTTGTCTCTCTCTCTCTCTCTCTCTCTCTCTCTCATGGCTTTATTCTCAGAAGAGCTTGTGTGTAGGGGGAGGGGAGGGAGCGGGTTTGTCATGGAGAAACAACACACAGATGTTCGACCTTCTCACCTGCATTTAGCTCGAGAGCTTCATTCACACAAAAACCCTGTCCTTCTATCGAAGTGGCTGGATCCTTCAGCGTTCTCTACATCGCTTACACCAGAATGACGTTAGCAGTTTGTGCCTTCGTGATCGGCTTGTCCTCTTTGAAGTTGGCTGATTAGCATATCTCATCAAACAGATACTAAACGGCCGCTGGCTCTGTTTTATATGTTACACTGGATCCTAATCTTCGAGGGAAAAAAATAATGCGATACTTTGGATTCATTCACACTCAGGAAACATTTAAAGGGATGCTCCAGTAATCATTACGATCTTAAACAAGACAAAATGCAAAGAAAGTGACGGAAATGCCACTCTTACATCAGCAGTTATTACAACACAGTACTCCTGAATTCTCAAATCTGATTGGTCAGGAGATGTTGATTTATTTTCTAGAAGGGATAATGCACTCGTTCGAATATTTCTATAGTAACAACTTACACAGGTATTTGTTTGGTAAATGTTCCACATAAATGGATTAAAGAAGATTAATGGATTAAAGGAGATGTTTATTTAGCATTTATAGAAGGAGTCTCCAGTATCAGTGTTTTGTAATGGTTGGATATAATGCTGTGACTTTGTGGTTTCTCAGTAACAACAACTCGATTAACTTCAAACTAAAAATTATGAAATAATTAGTTGCCTTTATAGGACCTTTGACCTTTATAAGAAAATGTCACTAAGAATCCAATAGAAACTCTAATAGGATTAGTTCCAAAGTATCATAGAACTAAATTTTTATCTGTTTCCTGGAAGTTTCATTAGCATTAGCAAAAAAAAAAAAAACTTCACTTTGTTGAAACAGACACTAGATTTTTGTTTCTTCTACGAACCAGCTTGTGATATTCTCTCCACAGTTCTCACAGATCGATGCTTTTAAGTGGCAGTCATGCAAGTTGAACTGCTTGCGTTCTTATCATGGTGAGGAAATGACCCCGCCCCTATACCCTTGATGTTAATGGTTCCAGAGCTCCAGTGCTCAACACCAGCTGGTTTATGGCACCACAATTGATTTGATTGGCCAAGAAATTGGTGCTTTTGTGGTGGAAATGGAGCACCAGCACTCTAAGTAGACAAGCATTACGAGATGCCATAAAACACAAAAGACATTGTGTGGTTGAGCACTAACGATTCGAAGCAAACATGTCCCACTGACACTTAGGTCACTTTGGAGAATGGTGGTGGCTTAATTGGCGGTGATCCATATGTAGTTCTTCCCCAAATTGTTGCCACAAAGTTGGAAGCAAACAATTGTATAGAATTTCTTTGTATGGTGTAGCATTACAAATTCCCTTAACTGGAACGACGAATCTCAAACTTGTTCCAGCATGACAATGCCCCTGTGCACAAAGCGAGCTCCAGGAAGACATGAAGAAGAAGAGTGGAGCTTATTATAGCAGCAAAGGGGGACTAAATCTGGAATGAGATGTTCAACAAGCACATCTAAGTGTGATGGTCAGGTGTCCACAAACTAACCCATATAGTGTATCTTGTTAGCTGGGAAGATGATCCTCAGGAGGACGGAAAGGGTGCCTGGAAATTTCAAACCCAACACCCAACTTGTCTTAGCACTGGCAAGCTCAAAGAAACATCAGCACCAAAATGACAGAATGACACAGTCTTCAGAATAATATTGCTGGCAAGTAAACCAGCAACACTTTCATAACCTTGAGGCCAGGGGTCATCAACTGAAAAAATACTATAATAGCGACAACAAAGGGATGAATAGAAAACAACAGCCAGTTTTCTTTTTAAAAAAAAAAAAAAAAAACAAGAACCAGCTCAGTTTCTTTAGGAGATCCTCTGTTGTGGTTTATCAAGTCACTTGCATTTATTTAAATTATTTAGCTGAAGGCAGCTCATTATACCAAAGACTAGCTACAAGGCTAAAGACTAGGGATGTAACTGACAAGAATACATTATTTAGATAAACCAGATAACGCACTCTAAATGAATACAAATAGAAATACAAACAGGAGGAGCACTATTCTTTTTTCTTTTCTGCCTGCAAGGTTTGGAGTTTACAGTGCACTGAGTTGAGACAAGAGATGTGGTGTGATCCCTTTGAACGCAAGAAAAAAGTCACACACATTTTTACTTTCATGCAGGGATGAGTGAGATTTTAGATATGAAGCTCACAGGGCAAACAAAGACCACATTGTGCAATGTATTTACAGCATTTTTGTAATGGCACATTGGCTACCTCTGGGCTTGTTTCCAATGCCACACCCACTCCGGGTTTAAATCCGATTACACTTACAGATAGAGATAGTGGCATTGCGTTACACCCCTAGTAGAGACAGCTTACAAAGGGCAGACTTTTCACAGCCTTTGATAGATTTCTCATTTTATTTACCCTTGTTTAAACCATGGCTTGTTTGTACGTATGTGTTTATTCTCTCTGCTTAAAGTTCAAAAATAGATACATGTGATGCATGAGCTCATTTCAGAGCCCATGATGCTCATCCATAGTGTTAACATGAAGCACCACTATTTTATTAGTATGCAGCTGGACCATATCAAATTTTAGTTTAGACTTCAGCTTTACGTTTTTACACCCACCAAAAAACTGATCAGATCAATAAAATAAAATAAATCTGCCACATGATTTATTTTTGATTTTTCATGAGGCATTACCAAGGCTACATCACAACAGCTCCAACAGCAAGCTCCCCCCCATGAATTCCCCGACTCAGCAGGTCCCACAGGGGCTCTTTTTATTTTCCCAAGACGTAACAATCAGGAAAACAAGCCAGCAAGACTCCCAGGTGAGTGCTGAGCTTGAGATAACAGTCTTGTTTTCTCCAAGTTAACAAACGTTTTCAGCACCACAGGCGAAGAGTGCTGCTTTTTGAACTGATTTGTTAGATAAGATTCAGCAGGCAGAACAGGTCTCATCTGGGGACGTGGATATGACTACCTCATGATAAGCGCTAAATAAATTAACCAACTTGGTCCTGATAAAAGATAATGCTACTCCACTTAGATCTGCAGCTGCTAGAGTTCCTTTCATTGTCGCAGTATCTAGTGCATTTCATCATAAGCCTGTATATATGGAGTTCTCTGAGGCGTATCGCATTGTCTCGAGTTTCTTTCAGCGCCAGGAATTACCGTTAATGTCGTTAGATTAAAAGCAGGGCACTAAAATCAGACTGATGTGTTAGATAAGGAAATCGTTTTTAGAACAGTTTTTATTTGGAAATAATGCTAGTATTTTTAAAGAAAGAATTCCTAATTATTATTTAAATATTTGCCTGTACATGTTTAGGCTATGAAAGCAACACCATTAAACATCTGGATCAATAGTCCCAGCCCATCCCATCCTATCCACTCCACTCCATTATGTACGGTCTCACTGGGCTTTAGCATTGTTCTAAAGGAGCAGACCAATATTGCTTTCAGCAGATGGGATCCCATCACTTCACTGCATGCAATTTTGCAATTGAAGCCTTATCAACACATCTAGTGGCAAGTTGGTGCGGTTTCTTGAACAGTAAAACACAATGGTGGGAAAAAAAAAAAAGGTTGAGTCCAGATCTCACTGGACAAATGACAATTATTCTCAAGCAAGTTCCAGTTAGTACCAGGTTTTTTGTTTTTTTCACACCAGAGAACAGGAACTAAAGAAGCTCACTGTATTTCACTGAGTAAAAAATGTTTTTTTAAAGAATTAAATATAAAACCTACATAAAATCTAAAACATGTTGTTGTAGGTTGTAGTGAAAAAAGGATTTTTAGTTAGTTTTGTTCCTTTTATACCATAGCATTTCGCCAACACTGACAAGTTTCTGTTTATTAAAAAATGAAACACACCTTTTATCTGTTTATATTTCTGTGAAACAAGTTATCACATGCATTATAACGGCTATAAACAGTCTTTCCCTGACCAGCCTGTCTTTTTTCTCTCTCTTGTAGTTAATAAGACTTGTCATGTTACCGAGAAAGCAAAACACACAAATCCTTCCATCCTGCAGACTTTCCTGTATTGGAAAACGTTCTGACTAACGCTGGAGACTCCTTCCAAAACTGCTAAATAAATGTTTCATCACATCACTTGGATACACCTCAGGTATGCCAAGCCCTGGACAGGGATACTGATATAAAGCTTAAACTGTTAAACTGGTGCTGTAGACGGTTATATGGTAACAAAATAAGGAAGTTAAATCCAATAAGTCTATTCTAAACGGAATACATAATGGAATATCAAAATGACAAATGAAATCTGTTGCAAATTGCATATAAATAGAATCAGAAAAGCTGAGCTTGTCCTAGATTTGTGCGCTTCCCTAACCATAATCATCGGGGTGGAAGGGTTTAATCATGCTTTATCTGATTACAGCGCCCATCCCTGATGAGATCGATACACTGAAAGGACTGATGAAGCCACACGGGTCTGGATTTTTTTAGGCTAAAAATCTGTATTTTTTTCTCAGAATCCCTTTGTGTCAGAATGACGGACATTAAGTGAGGTATGAAAACAACTAGTTGCTGCTGCAGAGCTTCTCTGAGCTTCTCTAGGATGTTTCTCCACCCTGTAAGCATTCATAAAGCTTCAGTATTTTTACAGGATGTTTCTCTATAAGAATTCATAAGGCTTCAGTACAGTTACAGGATATTTCTCAACCCTCTATAAGCATTCATAAAGCTTCAGTATTTTTACAGGATATTTCTCCACCCTCTATAAGCATTCATAAAGCTTCAGTATTTTTACAGGATGTTTCTCTATAAGCATTCATAAGGCTTCAGTACAGTTACAGGATATTTCTCCACCCTCTATAAGCATTCATAAGGCTTCAGCATAGTTATAGGATGTTTGTCCACCCCATTAAAGCATTCATAAGGCTTCAGCATAGTTATAAGATAACTCTCCACTCCCTATTATAAGCATTAATGAGACTTCAGCACAGTTATAGGATGCTTCTCCACCACTATGCATTCATAAGGTTTAAGTACAGTTATAGGATGCTTCTCCACCCCCTATTATAAGCTTTCTTAAGGCTTCAGCATGTTTACAGGATGTTTCTCCACCCCCTACAAGCGTTTTTAAGGCTTTGATATGTTTACAGGTTGTTCTCCACCCCCTATAAGCATTCATACGGTTTCAGCATAGCACATTTTCCTTCACCCCTATTATAAGCATTAATGAGACTTCAGCACAGTTATAGGATGTTTCTCTGTTATAAGCATTCATAATGCTTTAATATGTTTAGAGCATGTTTCTCCACCCCATAAGCATTCATAAGGATTCAGCATAATTATAGGATTTTGCTTCAAAACTATGCATTCATAAGGTTGAGGTACAGTTATAGGATGTTTCTCCACCCCTTATTATAAGCACTCATAAGGCTTTAATATGTTTAGAGGATGTTTCTCCACCCCTTATTATAAGCACTCATAAGGCTTTAATATGTTTAGAGGATGTTTCTCCACCCTCTATCTGTGTACAGGGTGTTTTCCCACCCTATAAACATTCATAACGTGTGCATAAGCTGATTTTTTTCATCCTAAAATATTCAAAGGAAATATTACAATATTTTTGAAGCTTCTACAGATGTAGTGTACTTTTAGACATGTTTTGAACCCAATGATCAGAAGTTAGGTCACCTGGAAATACATTTGGGTTTGAGATGTTTGTCAGATTGTTTTTTTTTTTTCTCCAGAGCAATCTGTTGCTTTTGTGACCTTTTACCTCCGCGTCGTTTCTTACCTTCTGCTGCCGCCTCGCCATGTCTGTGGGCTGCTTGGCGTTGAACGGGTACGCGATGCAGCGCATGACGAACACGTAGAGCTGCAGCCTCTTCTTTCTTTCCTCTTCCTCCCTCTGCATCTTCTCCACGTCGTCCTTCTCCTTGTCGCCGGTGGCCGCGGGTCCGGGGCTGGAGGGCCGCGCGTGGCCACCGCGGCTGGGCTGTAAGCCGCTCGCGCTCTGGCCGGAGCGGCTCGATGAGACCCGCGCGCTCCCGGGGGCCTTTGGAGCCGCCACCGCCGCCGCTTTGCGCTCTTCCTCCACCACCTCATCTTCCTCCTCGCTCGAGGACGGGTCCAGCATGGTGGCTCGAAGTTAAAGGTAAATTTAAGAAGGTGGAAGGGGAGAAAATACGCGCCGTTGAGTCACAGAAGAGCCGCGGAGATGCGCCGGCGCGGACGGAAAAGTGCGACGACTTGATGTGCCATCAAAGCTTCAAACTTCACTGCATGAAATTTCCGTTCTTCTGGAAAGAACCTGCTTCCCGACAGCCTGAAGAGTCGCTCCGGGTAACTGTTGCTTTTTCTTTTCTTTTCTTTTCTTTTCCTCCGTGCTTGCTTTTGCAATCTAATTACCGTGTTGCAAACAATGCCAAGCTTTCTGAAGTGATTCTTTTTCTTAAATGGACTTTCTTCTCCGTTCTCCCCCCTCTCTCTCTTTCTCTCTCTCTCTCTCTCTCTGCTTTTCCAGCTGCTCTTTGGCGATTGGAAACCAGCGATGGCCACTTACCAAGAAAAAAGCGGCTATGGGCGCTGACCGCGGTCCTGAATCTCAGGGCGCATTCCAAATAAACACACAGGGCACTACGTAGCGCGCACACGCTGTGTCTCTCATAGCCTTTGTAGTGCACGTGTACAGGAAGTACAGAGCTATTTGGGATCCAACCATGTACCGCGGAGATGCTTAGGCTGAGTTACAAACAGCTCCCTATTGGATATCTAGTGCACTACAACGGGTGTAGAAGCCATTATTTCGTACCTTATTGAGCGCACTTGTGTAGGGTGTAGGAAGCGATTTGGGATGAAGCCACAGTGCCCGTGGGGGAGGAGGGAATCGTTTTGACGTTGTTTCCGCGACAGCTGCTCCATCTCTCCATCTCTCTATTAATCCAAAGCGGCGTTTTAGTGCTTTATGTTTGAACGGTAACCAGGGCAAAAGACCAGGAAATCAAATTAAGGAACCCTTGAAGAACTCTTTTTTTCCTAAGAGTGCACACCTGAATGATTCCCTATGAGAAAGTGTTTCAAGTAGAACACTTAAAAAAAAAAAACTAAGAACCCTTAATTAGTCACTAAACCCTTAAAGAACCCTTGGAGAACTCTTTTTTTTCTAAGAGTGTACACATGAATGTTTCCCTAAGACAAAGTGTTTCAAATACAGATACTTGAAGTAGAAACCCTAGGAACCCTTAATTGTTCACTAAACCCTTAAAGAACCCTTCAAGAACCTTTCTGTCTAAGAGTGTATTTCCTTATGACAATGATGAACCCTTGAAGTCAAATCTAGAACCTCTGAGAGAACCCTTTAAGCCCTAATTTAGATTACTTAAGAGTTCTTTTTATTGTTCCCCTGGAGGAACTCTTAAAAGTTATTTGTTTTGTCCTTCTTAGGAAGCCTTCAAGGTCCTATGAAGAACCTTACAACAAAGTTTCCCTGTCACAAAGGATTCCAAGAAGCTAAGAACATTATTGATATTCATTAAACTCTCAGGATCCAGGGAACACTGGACATGAAGTGGGAATACAGGCTGGATAAGACCAACACACACACACAGTCACATTTAGGGGCAATTTAGAGTCGCCAATCCATCAACCATCTAGCAGCATGTTTTGGGAACCTCTTAAAAACCTCAAAAATCTGGAGGTGGACACAGACTCTCTGCACAGACAGTAAGCCGGCTGGAACCGGGGACTCTGGAACTATGAGTGTACAGTAATTAAATTGCATTAGCTTTGACTGAACATAGGGTCAGGACCTCTAGAGTAGCAGATTAAAGGGTCCTGTTCAAGGGTTAAACAGTGGTGGATTGGTGATCCTGTGGTCTGCATTTACAGTCTTTGCATGAGTAGAGCAGCAGCCTTTAAACTGTATGACTCTATCAGTGCTAAATCAAAAGTGAAAGACATTTAGTGATGGTTTCATGTTTCAGGGCTACGATTCTGGAAGCACTTTGCTCACAAAGCTCTTCGTTAAGAAACATCCTGCTTCTCAAGAACTTTTGCATGCCACTGTTGTGTGCAAGGGCACATATGTTTTTCTGTGAAAAGTCTTTTAGACATTGTGAAGACTACTCATTGGATGGTGTGTTCGTCCATCACCTATTCGTTCAATGCTGGTGGCAAAGAGGCAAATAGGTGGCAGAGAGCTTTGACTTTCAGAAGCCGTCCCAGAAGAGCAACAGGAAGTAAAGAGGGCGACAGAAGAGAGAAAATGAATAATGGTGGACACTGTTACTCCAGTGTAAGCTGGTTGGAAAAGCTCAGAAGGTTTGTTCATCATTGGTTTTGCCTAAGAGCATGGATTATGACACTGTTAAAGCTGCTTTCCTTCGTGCTAATGAGCTTGTGCCCGAAGCCTATCGTCAGAAGTTTAGGAACTTCCGAAAGACACAGGCACAAAGCTATGTGGAGTTAGCTAGGGAGAAGGCTCTCCTTTTTGATAAGTGGACTGCAGCTAGTAAAGCTACTAATCGGGAGTCATTCAGGGAGCTCATGCTTTTGGAAAATTTTAAAAACTGTCTGCTTGACCGTTTTGCTGTTTATTTGAATGAATGTAAGGTTACCACTCTTTCTCAAGCTGCCGTGTTGGCTGATGAATTCATTCTAACTCACAAAACTTTGTTTTTATCAAAGCCTAGACAGCCAAGTCCAAGTGAGCAGAAGTCCAAACAGGACCAGTCTGGAACTGTGAGTCCCCCTGGTCGCACCCAAACAAGGTCATCATCTTTTGAGTGTTTCTATTGTCACAAGCTTGGTGATGTAGCTGCCGATTGCTTCGCTCTGAAGCATAAATGGGAGCAACAAGAAAAGAGTCAAGGCCTTGATAGCAGACAACCAAAAGGGGTGGGATTTCTGAAGACTATTTCCCAAGAGTCTGTTGTAAGTGCAGATGAGTGTTACAAACCTTTTATTTTTTTCATTGTTGAATCTACAGCTCATTCTGAAGGTGACAAGCAGGATATTGTAGCCCAGCCCAGTTTTTTATTTGTGAAGGTTTATTCCCTTTATCAGACCAAACATTTCATGGGCCATATGTCCTTTGTCAGGGCCTGGAGATTGGCTATCATTGCATCACGTATATCTGCAGTCTGTTGTTTTCTCGACACAGGCACTGTTAATTATGGAGTTCAGCCTGTTTTACCTGTTAACAGTGTAGATTTTATTCTAGGAAATGACTTAGCTGTTGGAAAGGTTGTTCCAGAGGTTGAAGTGTCTGAAATTTGTGCTGACTGTCAATATGATGATCTTGCAGGTAATCTTCCAGAGGTTTTTTTCTAAAAGAGAAAAGTCTTTTAGACATTGTGAAGACTACTCATTGGATGGTGTGTTCATCCATCACCTCCTCGTCCAATGTTGGTGACTGAGAGAAGGTGCTTTGAATTTCAGAAGCCACTCTGGAAGAGCAAAAGCAAGTGAAGAGGGCAAAAAAGAGAGAGAGAATGACGCCAACACTGAGTTTTTGAAAGTTTTGTTTGTGTGCATCTTAACCAAGCAGAACTTTGTGGTTGCACACTACAACCAGTGTTTCTGTTTCGCTTTGTGTGTGTGGATATAAAACATTTACACATCCCTTGTTTAAAATGGCAGGTTTTTGTGATGTAAAAAAAATGAAACCAAGATAAATCATTTCAGAACTTTTTCCAATCCTCAATTTCCTCCTGAAATTACATCATTTAAAAATTAAGTGAAAATCAATCAGACGTGTTTTATTGAAAAATAGAAAACAAAACCTTGCAATAACCTGGTTGCATAAGTTTGCACAACCCTAAAGTAATACACTGTTGAAGCACCTTTTGATTATATTACACCACTCAGTCTTTTTGGCTAAGAGTCTGTCAGCGTGGCACATCTTGACTTGGCAACATTTTCTCACTCTTTCTTGCAAAAACATTCTAGATACATCAAATTATAAGGGCATCTCCTGTGCACAGCCTGCTTCAGTTCACCCCACAGATTTTTAGCTGGATTCAGGTCGGGCTCTGGCTAGGTCATTCAGAAACAGTGATCTTCTTTTGGTTAAGTCATTCCTTTGTTGATTTGGATGTATGTTTTGGGTCACTGTTTTGCACTAAAATCGAATGGTATTTGTAGCTATTCATGATTCCGTCCACCTTGATAAAAGCCCCAGTTCTGCTGAAGAAAAGCAGCCCAAAAGCATGGTGCTACCACCACCATGCTTCACCGCAGGTATGGTGTTCTTTTGGTGATGTGCTTCTTTTGCACCAAACATACCTTTTGGAATTATGGAATTATTATTATATATTTTGGAATTGGTCTCAGCAGACCATTTTTTGTATTTCCCTCCTGATCGAAACCTTTCGACAGTGGGACCCTGTACAGGCTTTGTAAGCAGGCTTCAGAAGTCAGATGAAACCTACAGAAACAGTCTGGTCTTTATTTGGGGTTAATCAGGATAATTTCATTGATGACAGCTGTGTGATAATTACTTTCAGACATGAGCTTGAATTTGATTGGTTCATTCTGAACATAGCCACATCCCCAATTATAAAAGGGTGTGCACACTTATGCAACCAGATTGTTTATTTTTTTATTTTTCATATTTTTCCCAAAAATGCTTCTGATTGTTTTTCACTTAATTTTTATACATTGTAATTTCACATTGAGGGTAGAAAAGGTTCTGACATGATTTATCTTGGTTTCTTTTTTTTACGTCACAAAACCCTGCCATTTTAACAGGGATGTGTAGACTTTTTATATCCACTGTAGCTGTCTAAACACCCTGGGGAAGAGGCGTGTGCCAACCCCTGTACTTATGTTAGTGATGGAAGACCAGGGTAGTTAGACATTTTGGTTTCATTTTTGTTTCTTGCTGAGTGTGTGTGAGAATCGAGAATAGGGAAGACTGTTTTATTATATTTCTTTCTTTCCTTTAGCACCGCCGGAGTCCAGCCCCTTTGTTAAAAACATCCATCTCAAATACTCTTGTCTTATGTCTTGTATGTTGGTGTCCCTCAATTTACCGCACTACTAAATAAAAGAGGCTCATCTCGGGCTCATAACAACCACTTTGTTCATTGTTTTCTAAGAAAGAGGTCACTGATGAAAGTAACTATCTAATATGAACCTAATGAATTATCCTAATATTGATAATTCAACAATGATTGTTGTAAAGCTTATTTTTTAAATCCTATATCCTATTAAATCACCACAGTAGGCCACAGATTAAAAAAAAAGTGTTGTCTAAAGAGCATTAATCTAAAACAAACTAACAAACAAACAAAAAAAGAATGTCCAGAATCAAAAGTGGAAGAAGTGGTGAGTTAAAACAAATGTCTCTGAACAGGGAAATCACCAAACAGTCCTGGACTTCCATATCTAGTGTTGGAAACGCCTATAGCATACTAATCCTCTTGAAACTGCATTAATCAAATGTGTGACTCACTGTCACATGCGTCTTTATATAAGCAGCACATGTTCAACGCCCATGTAATCTTTCTTGAACTTCGTCCCTATTTAACACAACATGTGCATTAATGTGTGCTAAAGGTGTATGAGATCTCGAGAAG
Organism: Pangasianodon hypophthalmus; assembly: GCF_027358585.1. Lineage (NCBI taxonomy): Eukaryota > Metazoa > Chordata > Actinopteri > Siluriformes > Pangasiidae > Pangasianodon > Pangasianodon hypophthalmus. Next base: position 4,080,919 of record NC_069729.1, on the reverse strand, counting down.
ACAGTAAGTAATAAGGAACAAAACAAAAGTGAAAGAAGATTAGTCAAGGCTTCTGGCGTTGAGTGAATAACTAAAATTAGCCTACATGATCAAGTCTCTCACATGGCACCATGGATGCCAACTGCTACCCCGGTTGCCACCCCAACTCTGGTTGATTACTCCTATAAAATTCATGTAGAAAAAAATAATTTGCCACAAAACTACTGAATTCTTAATTCTGATCAGTCAGAAAGTCTGAACGTGTTGATTCATTTTCTATAACAGCAGCACTAACACTCCAAGAATCTCCAAAAGGCGTTCAATTGGGTTGAGATCTCGTGACTGTGAAGGCCACAGCATATGATTTACCTCATTTTCGTCCTCACCAAAGCATTCAGTGATCCCTTGTGTCCTGTGGATGGGGGCGGAGTCATCATGGAAGAGACCACTTCCATCAGGATAGAAATGATCAGAGGATAAAGATGATCGGTACTTTCCTGGAAAACAATAAATAAATGCTTGCCAAAGTATAACTACAATGAAGGTGAACTGGAGCTGCTCAGCATTTTATACTTACCACAGAGCACGGTAGTCATGCAGTACACCTGTCTGGAAGCGCTCGTTACGATGGCAAGAGGATTTTTGAAATAGGGTTCATTATAGGAGCGCGGATAGTAGGTGATTTAGTGACAATGACACTCAGCTGTCACTAAATGGGAAACGTAGGGAAAAACAGAAGAGTAAGTGTCCTTCAGGTGACTGAGAATGTGACCATCCTACCAGAAAGAACAATCCGACCATATCTACATATAGAGGGATATTATGGCAGGGCGGCAGTGCTTGGACCCCTTTAATGCACTTTAGGTCTGGTCCAATGAGTCATCCTTCACCATATTGTCAACAGTTTGTTACAACACATTTATATAGTCAGGTCCATAAGTATCTGGACAGTGACACAATTTTTGTAATTTTGTGTCTGTACACCACCACAATGGATTTGAATTGAAGCAATCAAGATGTGATTGAAGTGTCGACTTTCAGCTTTAATTTAAGGGGTTTAATAAAAATATTGCATACACAGTTTAGGAATTACAGTCATGATTTACAGAGTCCCTCCATTTTCACAGGCTCAAAAGTAATTGGACAATTGACTAATAAGCAGTTTCATGGCCAGGTGTGGCCTGTTTCCTCATTATTTCATGACAAATTAAGGAGATGAAAGTTCTGGAGTTGAATCCAAGTGTTGAATTTGCATTTGTCATGGGAACTCTCACTACGTGCTCCAAAGTGGTGTCGATGCAAGTGAAGGAGGCCATCATTAGGCTGAAAAAAAAACATACCCATCAGAGAGACTGCAGAAACTTTAGAAGTGGCCAAATCAACAATTTAGTACATTCTTAAAATGAAGGAACGCAATGGCGAGCTCAGCAACACCAAAAAGGCCTGGAAGACCATGGAAGACAATTAAATGCAGAATTCTTTCCTTGTTGAAGAAAAACTCCTTCACAACATCTAGCCAAGTCAAGAACACCCTCGAGGAGGTTGGCGTATCATTGTCAAAATCTAAAAATCAAAAGATGCCTTTATGAATGTAAATACAGACAGTTTACCTGGTAACACTCAAGAACAGAAAGGCCAGCTTAGAATTTGCTAAAAAAAAAAAAACTCTAAAAAAAGCCTGACCAGTTCTGATGCAAGATTAACTTGTACCAGAATGGTGGGAGGAGAAGAGTATGGCGAAGGAAAAGGAAGGGCTTATGATCCAAAGTATACCACATCATCTGTCAAACATGGTGGACGCAGTGTTATGGCATGGGCATGTATGGCTGCCAATGGAACTGGGTCACTGGAGTTTATTGATGATGTGACTGCTGATAGAAGTAGCAGGATGAATTCTGAAGCATACAGAGCTATACTTTCTGCTCAGATTCAGTCAAATGCTGCAAAATTGATAGGACAGCACTTCACAGTACAGATGGATAATGACCCAAAACGTACAGCGAAAGCAACCCAAGAGCTTCTTAAGGCAAAGAAATTAAATGTTCTTAAATGTCCGATGATCTCAACCCGATTGAGCATGCTTTTCACTTACTGAAGGCAAAACTGAAGGCAGAAAGACACACAAACAAGCAGCAACTGAAGGCGGCTGCAGGAAAGGCCTGGCAAACCATCTTGAGGGAGGAAACTCAGCATTTGATGATGTCCATGGGTTCCAGCCTTCAGACAGTCATTGACTGCAAAGGATTTGCATCTAAGAATTAAAAATCATCCTAATATTAATGATTATGCTAGTTTTTCCAGTTACTTTTGAGCCACTGGAAATGGAGGGACTCCAGAAAATGGCTGTAATTCCTAAACTGTTAACGCAATATTTTTATTAAACCCTTTGAATTAAAGCTGAAAGTCTACACTTCAATCACATCTTGATTGCTTCATTTCAAATCCATTGTGGTGGAGTACAGAGGCAAAATTACCAAAATTGTGTCCCTGTCCAAATACTAGTTAATACTGAATGTTTATTGAAGTACTGCATATACCCTCAAGAAAAATGAATCTAATATTAAGTATAAAACCTAATTCTAAGCTGGATCTGTGTCCCTCCTCCTCCTCCTCTTCCTCCTCCCCAAAGCTAGAAAGAAACCTATGCATTCACTATGAATATCATATTTAATCAAACCAAATACTAAATCTTTTTTTTTTTTTTTTTGGCTTCCTAATCAGAACGATTTCCTAAAGTAATGACACAGCAGGACTTTGCTCGACGCTCCTGAGTCCATAGTTTCTCTCTCGTTTTCACGGAACATGAAACTCCTCTTCCAGTTCAGCGCCACTCTGCGTCACTTTCACCAGACCTGCTGATCGAGTCCCGCAGGATACGCCCCCTTTTTTTTTTTTGCGCAACACCTCCACTGACTGTATTCATTTCAGGCCACGCCCCTTTTCCCTCCGCCTCTATATGTATGGGGTGTTCGTCGCCACGCCCCCTGTAGCATTTACGTGCGACGTTCAGACGTGACTCCGCCTCCTCAGTGTCCTCTTGTCTCTGAACGGGATCCTTTTCACAAACGCACACACGCACGGCGGGTAAACGTGGGCATCTTCTTTCACGCATTAGTGCGGTGTAATTTGCTCAGAGTGTCACATTGTGGTGTAAACAAGGACGAGAATTTTTATTTTATTTTTTTTTCTCTGAAAATATCACCGCAGTTCAGCTATGGCAGCTTCGGATTATAATTTTTTACTCGCGACGGATTCATACAAGGTAAGCTTTGCATAAATGTGTTATTTTTCTTAGTAAGTTAAATACATGATGTAATTTGCATCTTTTTTCAGTCAGAAAACTTAAGGGGCTTATAGACAGCTGCATTCTCAGTAATGTTTCTCTTGTTAGCTAACCGTTAGCTTTGCCGTTTCTCCTGCCTGCCCTTGCTTGTCATTTCATGGTCGTACCTGTGTTTAATTGCGTTACTTCAAAAAAAACAATAACATGACCGAGCACCTGTCACGCTGAAACAGCCACATAATGTTTCCTAGAATTCATATTTTCACGGCTGCCAGGCTGCGAGCTTCTTTCCTTTTAAATGGCCCGCTTTAGCTTTAGCTTCACCTAGCGTTGGTAAAACGCAGTGCGAGTATACACACGGTTTTACGGTAACCGCAAAGCTCGTGGTGTCTGATTTAATTAATACATAAACACTAGAGAAGTTCACATGCACGCTGTATTTGTTAACACATTTTCTCCCAGAATATAATGTTCATTTTGCCTTTTTTAACAACAGCAGTGTGGTTTACTATGTAAATATTAGACATGAAATAACGAACATTTTCAGTTCTATGTATAATTGACAGAAACCACATAAAAAAGCGATATATTTATTATTAATAGTAAATGACAGGCGGATGGTGGATACCGTAAAACCACCTGTATACGCGCAGCAGAGTTTCTACAAGAGAAGGCTAACCAATTTTTTTTTTTTTTTTTTGTGGGGTGGGGGGTGGTGGTTAAGGGGGTTGGTTACAGCGAAATTATGCTCGTTGCATATATTACTGTTACTTTTAATAATGCTTATTAAATCGTAAGTTTTCAGAGTGACCGTAGTGCAAGCCAGGACTTCAAAACCGAAGAAACGAAACCGAAATTAAAGTGCGAATCTGCGTCCGCTATGGGCTGCGTTCCAAATCACACTGTGGCGCGCTAGGTGTTAGGCCAAAATAGTGCGTTACCATGGTTACCAAAGGGCCCGTGCTGTTCAGACGTACGGTAGTGTGTAGTGCGCGGCGTGCGGTTTGAGATGCGGCCTCTGTTATTGCAGGTATTCAGCTCATTGATACTGAAAGTTTCTGAGGCAGCTCTGGAAAGGTTTAGAGGGAAAAATAACATGGTATGAAAATGATAGAGATTTATGAAAATAATGTTTTAAATCTCTACAGATTCCTTAATATGTGTCCATTTAACCTCTTGACTTTTCTATATGGAGTTAATGAACTAAGAACTGAACAGGAATTCTGGAAAGTTTTCAGAAATACACAAATCCTGGAGAAAAAAAAGAGTGTAATTTCTTCACAGTGAGATGATAAGAACAGTGATATGTTTTTGATATTTGCTTTTAATAATCACATGCATCAAACATTGCTTAAGGTTTACTGTGCTTAAGGTAAAGCTTTAAGGGTTAACTAATGTGATCTGATGACATTTTGGGTCATATGATATCTCTCGAAATATTTAATTTCTGACAGTACGGATCATATTAAGTTAAAAAAGCAAACGCCACATTTGCATGGTGCTTATCCGTCCTGCCCGGACTGGAAACATGCCAGTAAAGGTCAGATGTAATTGGAGGATGTCAGACAACCCCCTTCTTTAATCACTTTCAAATGGCAAAGGATGTTTTCTTTCTAATCCGAAAGCCCCAGAGGCTAAAATGTCACCCACACACATCCTCACATACTCACAAACTTGTTTTAGAGTTTAACTCAATGAACTGATTTGAATCCAGCTCTTTTCTTCAGCATATTAAATCTGAGGTGTAATACAAAAGTTGCTCTCTGTCTGAATTCTCTTTGGCGAAGGCAAGCTGACATGCAACACCTATGCGTGCAAAACTGTAGGTTACTTAATGCCTACATTTAAGTTTAGATGGTATTGTGTTTGTGTAATTGTTTTATTTTTAGTAGTTCTGTCTGCGTTGTTTTTCGGTTTCATTCACCTCAGCAAATATGAAGTCAGGTTACTTCGTGTTACAATAAATCTATCAACTATTTAATGCACTCGTTCTAATACGTTATTGTTTCTATAGTAACGACTCATTTACACGCCACATAATCGAAGCCTAAGAATAAATAGAATTTTAAAATGTGTTGTTACGTGACAAAGTTTAGAATCGTCTTAACCTTTATGGAAGGAGTCTCCAGTGTCAGTGCTTTGTAAGTTTTCCATCAGGACAAATGAAGAGAAAGAAAAAGAACCTGGAGACTTTAAGGGTAACTGACTTGTCTCGTGAACATTCCACAACTTTAAATGTAGCTATAAACGGATAATCTGTTAAGCATTAATAAATGAAATTCATAGGCTAATAATTGGAAAAAGGATGCGGCGTAAAAGGAACAGAACACTTGTGTTATAGGAAAACAGTCCACTTCAGGGTGGTAACAGGAACGCAGCTTATATTTAACCACCCTGTCATTGATTATTTTCCTATAACAGCACGTCCTGAAGTGTTTTATCGCTTACATAGTCTCTGTCTTTGGTTGATTTGAAAGCTGTGTGGAAGGAACATTTGATTCAAGTGTGATTCTTGGAATGCCACTCAGAAAGTGATTCATTTTCACAGCCTTCATTCTTCTAACACCTAACATATCAGTCTTGATGTTGGCTAAGGTTTATCTCTAATATCTGTCTGTCATATCGCACCCTAAACTCTTGTCCTGCTCTCTTTCAAATAGTTATATAACAGTGTTTGTGCTTCAAATTAAATCGACTTTGACCTCGTCACTAACTCTGGTTTCTATTTTCAGCCGTGCTTTCAGAACATTTTGTGTTATTAAAGCACAGACTGTTGGATTTTCTTTTTTGAATACCTTTTTATGAAAATCCAGATTGTCTGTGTCTGTTAATGGAATTGAAGATAATGATGATGATAATAATAATAATATTCTAGCGAACAGGAGCTCACTCCGGCTTGTCTGTTTTTCCATTTTGCAAATCCCTTGGCCTCATACTCAAGTTAAAGCTTGTTGCTCTTGATTAGTGAATTTGTGTTCATGGGAGATCCAGTGAGCACTTTGTAAGTAATTCACATTCCCTCCTCGTGACACATGTGCTGATGTTCTTTCGACCAGTGTACAGTACACGCAACGGGTTGCCAGGAATTCACGTGATACTTTTTTTTTTTTTTTTTTTTTTATTACACAAAGCTTTTTATGAGTGAGGAAGGTTTGAGTTGTTGTTTAATAAAAAAAATACACACTGAAAACATTTGGAAGTTTCAGATACCTGACAATCTTACGTTTCTTGGTGACATCCCACGCTGCACCTATTTTTTTTTTGTCTTAAGAAGGAAAAAAAGCCTAGAAACTAGAAAATATATCGTTCTGTAATTAAAAAAAATGTAATTGTGGCAAATTGCTGTGGTATAAGAGGAATAAAGCACTTTTGGATCTGCTGTTATTAGGAAAATTATTTCTGTTTTAACGTTTGCTCTTCCTTTTCTCTTTTTCAGATCACGCACTATAAGCAGTATCCTCCAGACCTCAGCAAAGTTTATTCTTACTTCGAGTGCCGGCGCAAGAAAGGGGCTCAGTTCAACGAGGTGGTGTTTTTCGGCCTGCAGTATCTCCTGAAGAAATATATCGCAGGTGTTTGTCTTGAAAGCGTAACGTGTGACGATGCTGCACACAGAAATGAATATTCATTTAGACTCTTTCTTATGACGTATGACGAATAAAAAATATTTTTTTATTTAAAGATTTTTAAGACTTTTTTTTTTTAAAGACCACATGACAATTGGTAAAATGTTTGTAAAATAAATTTTGTTTATTCATTTTGATTGCTTCATATTTAAAAAGCATACGTGTTTACTTTTCAGCTGCGTATGGGCCGTGGGCTGATCCTAAATCAATATTTGATTTTGTTTATCCTGATAAACATGGATAAAAAAAAAACTACCTCGACAGTGTCACAAGTTTTGCAAACTCAGTATTGTGACAGACAAACTGCATTTCTTTTCTTTTCTTCCTTTTTTTTTTTGAATTATGGCATTTGTTTAAGACGAAGATTCGCTTGAGTTGTGGCTTTTGTGTAGAAAAAAAGGTGGCCCTGAAGCGTTACGTGCCATTGCCCCTGTCATGTGTTTCGCATTGCTGTACCTCTGACGTCCTGCATGTGTCCTCTGCTGACAGGAGCCTTGAAAGAACACAAGGTCAAACTGCAGGACTCTTTCTGAACAGTCCAGAACAAAACACACGATTTGCTTTTGAGTAAGACAGGCCTTTACTTGTCCCAGTAAATGCACATCTTAACTTTGGCTTAATCTCTCTCGTAATATGATAATGAAATAATACAAAGCTCTATTTCGTAATTAGTTCTGTTTGTGTAAGGCAGGCACTTCACATCAGCGTTGCGTAATCATTGGTGAATTCCACTTAAAGTTCATTTGGCTTTGTGAAAGGGACAGAGCGCAACCTTTGACCTCTCTGCACTATATTTTCCAGCTCGAACCCCTTCGTCGGGAGCACAGCATGTCACTCGAGCTACTTCTGTACGACTGCAAAACATAGCTGTTCTAATTCAGTCAAATCGTGCTGTCATAGGAAACTAATCAACGACGGGTTGGTGTGATGAATCCCAACACAAAGCAGAGCTCCTGTACAGAGTTACTGTATTTCCATCCTAAAAATGTTTTATTCCTCTTATACTACAGCAGTCGCATGTTTTATCAGTTTACCACAAAACTAGATAGTTTCTGTTATCAGTTACGTTGCATCATCAGGCAAAGAAACCACACCTTGTCTCCTTTAAGTCCTCCGTCTTAAAGACCCCATGTCAAAAAAAGTACTGACTGCTACAGAGCGCTGGTACTGGAGACTCCTTCCATGAATATGAAATAAAATTCTTCACCAGTTGTTTCACCATATCAACAACTGTACATTATTCCTTATTAAAAACACTTTTTAATCCATTTATCATTAGAATATGTAGATCATCCACCGTACCAGTCCCTGTGAATTAGCCGTTACTATAGAAACGCTAAAATGAATTGACACCTCCTGACCAATCAGATTCGAGGACTGAAAAGCATTGTGGTGTAAGTCTATATAAAATACATGATCTGACATGTTTGTAGTCTTAATAGCAATTTCTAATACATGGAGTCCAGCATGACTTGACACACTTTGTGTAAATTGTGTATTTGTAACCTAGCGCATCATTAACTTTTCCCCAGGACGCATCGTCACAGAGGAGAAGATTCAGGAGGCCAAAGTGTTTTACCAGATGCACTTCAAGCAGTCGGTGTTTGACGAAGAGGGCTGGAGGAAACTGTTGGAGGTAGGATTTAAGTCAGCTCATCAGCTCCACACACGTCTTCTCTGTCCAGCTCTTGCTGTGCTAACGGTCGCGTCTCCGTCTGTCTGTGTGTCAGAGATACGACGGCTGCCTCCCGATCCGCATCAAAGCCGTTCCTGAGGGGAAGATCATTCCCAGGGGAAACGTCCTGTTCACTGTAGAGAACACAGACCCAGACTTCTACTGGCTCACCAATTACATAGAGGTACAGCATTTCTTCTTTTCTTAAAGACATGTAGTCAAGTATAATGTCTAAACTCAATATATTAAAGATTTAGTATTGTTTAAGCCTATAAACAACATTTCAAAATTAATATAAATATGAATACATACAGCAAAAAAAAATTGTTTTTTTAGGCCATGACTCTTTGACGTTCCCGTGACTTGCAAGCAAACTGTAGACGGTGACGAGTGACAGGAAAGAAAGTGTCTCAGTACTCAGTGCTCGCTGAGCTGAGGTGCCCTCACAGTCACACACCTATATTTACCAACGTATAGAAAATATGCACTTCTTAAGATACAAAAAACTGATGTCACTTCCCATTAGTCTCTTAGGGATTGTGGGCGTGGCATGCCTTGCTGTATTTGTGATTAGAGAAGAAATTGTAGTAAACAAATTGTGTACAGGCTACAAATTAATTTATACGGTTGTACTTTTAATGTTGTCCTAAAACCCCAGAAAGGATGAAACTATATTTCTTCTTGCCAAACACTGTTACATGGGAACTAAACGCATGTATTGAAGGAATTGAGAGAACAGAACTGGTCACTTTACTTCATCAGTAGTCTATATATAGTAGTCTAGTGTTTTGAGTGTGTTCATGTGTTTTGAGCTGTAGAAAACATCCCCCTAAACGGTTAAGGCTCTGGGTGTGTTCTAAACACAGTCCTGCTGTGCCATTGTGCAAGTCAGTGACTCGGGCTTTTGATTTCCAGCACATACTTGGCCACTGCTGCGGCTCTGAAACAGCAGAGAACTTGGATTATAATGGTGCGGGGTCAGTGAGGCTGAACTCGTGGCCTGGTGAACCTGAACAACGAGGTTCTCGAACCTCAGATTCTACTGCACAGTTTAGAATAATAGCTGTAATAACTTTTAAAATGATTTATAGTAAAAAACCAAGAGCCGCATTTTGCGCAGTAGACTGCAGTCCTCGGTCTGTAAATGTTGCAGTTGGTTTTGACCCAAACGTGAAGAAAAGGTCTGTCTGCCTGTGTGTTGGCCTGTCTGTCAGTCGATTAATCTGACTTTTGGTCTGTCTGGCTGTTTGCTAGTGTGTATGTGTTGATGTGGGTCAGTCTGTCAGTTGGTCAGTCTGTCTGTCAGGTAATCTGTCTGTCTGTCAGTTGGTGACGTGGTTGTCAGTCTATGAATCAGTGTGGCAGTCTTTTATCAATTGATATGTCTGTCTGTCAGTCGCTCTGTCTGTCAGTGTGTTTATCCATCTGTCAGGCACTTGAAATGTCTGTCGATCAATCTGTCGGCTTGTCTGAGTTGGTCTGTTTGCTGGTCAATCTATTGGTCAGCCTGTCTGTCAGTATGTCTGTTTTTCACTCAGTTTGTCAGTTGTTCTGTATCATTTAGTCTGTAAGTTTGTCAGTTAGTCTGTATGTCTGTCCATCTGTTTGTCTTTCAGTCTATATGTCTGTCAGTCAGTTGGTGTGTCTGTCAGTAAGTTAACACACCTGTCTGTCGGTCAGTCAGTCGATCCGTCTGTTTGTCAGTTGGTCTGTCTGTGAGATGGTCAGTCAGATTTGTCTGTCAATCCGTTTGTTAATCAGCCGATCTGTCAATCTTTTGTTCTGTCAGTCAGTTGGTTGAAATGCCTGTCGATCAGGCGCGTCAGTTGATTTGTCAGCCTGTCTGTCTGTCGGTTGGTCGATTGATCTGTTGGTCGGTCAGTCAGGTGGTTTGTCTGTCAGTCTCTCCTTCATACATAGGCCTTTCTATTCTACATTTCTACCTAGATTCTGGATCAGTCTATTTCCCAGTCCTCAGACTTTCAGCCTTTTCTGTGTTAGTTTTAGTCATGCTGCATGTCCATCGTGGCAGTTGATAAAACGCAGGAGTCGTTATATTTTGGGTACACAGTCCCTCTCTCTCTCCTTTCTGACTCATGTGCCACGTGCGCTCTTTGTCCCCTCAGACCATGCTGGTCCAAATGTGGTACCCCATCACCGTGGCAACCATCTCCCGGGAGTTCAAAAAGATCCTTGCCAAGCATCTGAAGGCCACGTCGGGAAGTTTGGAGGGGCTGGAGTTCAAACTGCATGATTTCGGCTACAGAGGAGTCTCCTCTCAGGAGGTATGCACTGATAGCACAGCTCGTTAAATTGATTATGTTTATAATGATCACTAAATTTTATATGCCTTGTGTGCAAATGCCATAATCTAATAAGGGTTCCAAGATTGTGGCATTTGCAATTAACAAATGACCAAGTTTGCTCTGAAGTTCCAACTCTTTACTTATGATCAGTTATAGTGCATTCTGGAGTCAGGTTGCAAACATACTTGCTTAAGCTTGTGACTTTGTTGCCAGAATCTATTAATCATCAGACTAAATATCCTAAATAGAATGGCATCAGTAAGAAACTGAGTTATTATATAGCTTAATAAACGAGACAGATTGTTACAAATCTCCGTGACACCCTTGGCTGTCTACCAGTTCTGAGTAAAGGTAATGACCCATACTCGTTGTTCAGAGTCCACTTTGAATCTAGATGTAGATATAAAGGTGTGTTAAACAGGATTAATAATATATTAACGATATTTTTTGGCAAAATAATCACTCAGATCGGATAGAATATCAAGGCTGATTATTTGCTGCACAGCACCTTAAAGATCATGATGTGCTGTTCCACAGCTGTCAGTCATACCTGTACATGACTGGGTTGAGTATTAATCATGTCACTGGAGGGAATAGACAGGGAACGTCTCTGTGACTAAAAGGTCAGCGGACATCTGGCTCAGGTGATAAACACAGTGCCGGAGTGTGTGCAGAGGCTTCTGGGAGTTCAGATGTGCACTGATCTGCCCTTTTTAAGTGAGAGCTGTCGAATAGAAGCTCAGATCAGTGAAACGTTGTGCAGGTAATGAGACGTGCTCTCTTAGATATGTGCAAGAGGTAAAAGGAAAAGACATCTCTCTCTCTCTCTCTCTCTCTCTCTCTCTCTCGCTCTCCCTCTCTCTCTCTCTCTCTCTCTCTCCCTCTCCCCCTCTCTCTCTCTCTCCTACGCTCTGTCTCTCCTAGTTGTCATTAAGGAGTGTTAGGGTGTCAGTGTGTTGTCAGGTGTGTATCTGAGTGGATTAATGGTGCGGTAAAGAGAATAATGGTGTCAGACTGAGAAGATGAATTCCCCAAACGGAGAGGCTTTTTCTTTTTGTTGAATCATCCCCAGTCTCTATACGGTGTAAATGGATAAATGTGTTTATATGGATAAATTAATCTTAGTCATACTGCTATGGTAGAAGTGAATAAGGGGAGGAAAAGACTGAACTGGATTTGGATGGAAACTCTGTGTCGCTCTTTGGGAGATTCAGAGGTCTTCAGTTTGCGTCAAATACAATTTGTAATCCAGAGCAACAAGCCCTCGGGCTTCTTCTGCCAAACGGCAGCTGCTGCTCCTGATTACGCGGACTTTACAGAGCATTAACGAAGACTTGCTTTCACCTGCTTCAGCCATATTTGTGAAAAGCATGTTCAGTTTGATTAGACAGTTTCATTCACAGGCACTCCCTGATTCTTACACGACAAAATCGTACTTCTTTACTGCGTACTGGCTTTGCACCTAGCCCTATGTGCATAAGTAACTACTTCCTGTGTTTCTATTGAATCAGAATTGTTTCGTGTTGAGCCAGTAGTTATACAGTGGTTGGCATACATATTCGCAAGTATTTTGTAGTGTCATAACCTGGAACTAAAATGGACTGAATTAGGATTTGATGTCATGGATTTGATTTCAAAATAAACACAGAGAGAACATAGCTAAAGAAACCGCATCAAGACCTTTGTGGGATTTATGAACTATAACAATAATGAGCAGTACTCCTGGGAAACTTCAACAGTCTGCAACAGTAAAAACAGTATTTATTTGTAATATTGTACTTTAATATCGACTTGCATAAATAAGTATCGGATGGACTGAATCAGTATCGTTTGCCACCAAATAATGAGCAATAAGTACTGAATGGCTGTACAAACCAGGTTTGAAAAACTGGAGTATCCCTTTAATTAGTATTCTGACACACACACACACACACACACATGTGGCTCATCGCACTTTTTCATCTCTTTCACACACATGCATAGTCGGCGGCGCTGGGTGGAGCCGCTCACCTGGTGAACTTTTCCAGCACGGACACAGTGGCTGGAATCCTCATGGCTCAGCGCTACTACAGCTGCCCCATGGCTGGTTTCTCCATACCTGCTGCTGAGCACAGGTGAGACACGCACACACACACACACACTTTCTCTCTCTCTCGCTCTCTCTCTCTCTGCTGCATGTACATGATCTGACCTGGGTTCCCAAACCAAACCCAAAGTCTAATTATTCATTTCTCTGATTTTTCCCTTTGATGTTCTTGTCGTCTGTTTCATATTCTTGTCTTCTGCATATCTGAAGCTCTTATGGAAAAACATCTGCCACTGACTCATCTCCCAGTAACTCATTGCCACAGATTCGAACAATTTCAAATGGCAGATTCATGAGAAGATCGACTCAGTCGTCCTCTTTGTTTCCTCAGAGCTGCACTGAAGCTCAACCCTGCTCATGTGATCACGTCTAACCACAGAAGCTAATCTGGCAGGGAAGCTGGAGGCTAAATACGAGTTGCTAAAGCAAGCAACCAGCAAATTTTACAAAAAGTAAAAATAATAATTAAACAACCAGAGAGTCCTAAAATCCAGTCAAAAAAATTAATACTTACACATTTAGAATAATACGCAAAAGAGAGAGAAATATAGAAATACAAAATTGTAAAAAACTAATGAAATAATTTATTTAGATTTTCTTTTTTTAAAAATTAAGAAGGTAAAATGTTATATGTATAATTATAATTTTAATTGTGTGAATTGTTATTGTTATTTGGCAAATTATACAAAATATCATGAATACACAAACACAAATACACTAAAAGTACCAGTTATATACTAACAGAATATTTTTTTTCCAGAATATCCGGACATATATGGATTTCTAAACAGAATTTATTTTTCCAAAAATAAATAATTTATGTTTTTCAATAATAAGTAGCATCTGAGTGACATTGTGTATTATCATTTTAGATAAATGAATTAAAACCTGTCCTCGTTTGCAGAATCAGATTTTTAGACTCTGTGTGTGTGTGTGTGTGTGTGTGTGTTGTGTGTTGCAGCACCATCATCTCCTGGGGCCGGAGCAGAGAGAAGGACGCATATGAGTATCTGCTGGACCAGTTCCCCTCAGGCCCCGTGGCAGTGGTCAGCGACAGCTACGACATCTTCAAGGCCTGCAAGCACATCTGGGGAGACAAGCTGAAGGAGAGAGTGATGGAACGCAGCGAAGACGCCGTCCTCGTCATCCGGCCCGACTCGGGAGACCCCACAGAGACGCTGCTGGAGGTGGGTGATGTCCAGACTCCAGGGTGATCTGATGGTGTCGCGAATGTCACTTGTAGCAAATTTAACATTTGTTAATAAACACATTTACTTCTTAGTCATTCAGTCAAGCTTTCTCTGGACAAATCAGTGATGACCAGGACAAGCTTCACCTCTTTTGCTCCTGTTCCGCCAAAAAGTATTTACTGGAGTGCAGAAAGAACAGCCTAGCGTACTTTTCACACTTTCAGTATTCCCACAGTGGAAATGCACCCATTATGCACAGACTGAACTCATACTTTCACTAGGGGCTGATGTTAGTACAGTGTCCTGCACTGTGAGAGCAACAGCCCAGACTCAGTCTCTCAGATTCCCACATGATGCTGCTCCACTTATTTCCTCTTTATTTCCTTATTTCCCTTTCCATATGAACAGTCCTCACTGAGCAACTTCTGCATGCTCTTTTAGTGCTACAGTCTTCTAATGAGAATAACATTGGGACATTCGAAGGGCATCTGCAGAAGCGAGATCTCAGTCTACTTGTGGTTCCTGCTGCATTTTACACTTGGACTGATCATGAAGCCTGGAGTTGCCACATCATTTAACTTTAGGTTGCTGTAAAAATTCAACATTAGGATCTCTGTTTGAGAAATGATCTGTTCCTTTTTAAAGGAAGGGATGAATGAAGGAAGGAGAGAAACATGGAAGTAAGGAAGTAGAAGGAGGAAAGAAGGAAGGAAAGAAAGAGGGGAGGAACCAAAAAGGGAAGAAAGGAGAGGAAGAAGGGAGGAACCAGAAAAGGAAGGAAGGAAAGAAAGAAGGAGAGAAAGAGGGAAGGAACCAAAAAAGGAAGGAAGAAAGGAGAGAAAGAGGGGAGGAACCAGAAAAGGGGAAAAAAGGTGAATGAAATAAAAGAAGAATGAAAACAAGGAAGGAAAGAACCAAAGGGAGGAAGGAAACAAACAAAGAAGAAACAAGGAAGGAAAGAAGAAAGGAAGGGCACAAGAAAGGAAAGAGAAACAAGAAAGGAAAGATGGAACCAAAAAAGGAAGGAAATAGAAATAGAGAAGAAAAGAAGGAAAGGGAGCAATAGGCAACGAAGGAAAAAACAAGGGAATAAAGAAGGAAACAAAGAAGGAAAGAAACAAAGAAGGAGAAATAGGGAAGGAAGGGAGGTAGAAGGGGAAAAAAGGAAGGAAGGAAAGAGAGAATTTGGGAAGGAAGAAAAGAAAGAAGGGAGGAAAGAAGGAAATAAGGAAGGAAAGAAGGATGGAAATAAATGGCCACTTGTCTTTGCAGCAGCATGTCTGAGATGTCTTCTAGTATGTCACTGCTTTGTGTTTCTTGGTTCTGATTTAGGAGTATGACGAACAGTTTTGTTTTTTGTTTGTTTGTTGTTTTTTTTTCTTTCATTTGCTGGCATTTTTTTTTTGGTCACATTGAGACATTTAGCTGTGTGTTATGTGTGTAATAAAAAAGTCTGTCTCTCTCTCTGTCTCTCTCTCTCTCTCCCCCCCCTCTCTCTCTCTCTTTTTCCCTCTCCCCTCTCTCTCTCTGTCTGCAGGTCATAAAGATTTTAGAGGAGTGTTTTAGCTGTTCTCTGAACTCTGTAGGCTATAAAGTGCTTCCATCATACATACGCATCATCCAGGGTGATGGGATCGATCTCTGCTCAGTCGAGAAGGTAAAATAATAACGATCAGGACTTTCACTGCTCGAGTAAGACGGGCCTAATGGTGGTGCTGTAGTGCAGGGTTTTACACTTTGCCTCATCTCATGAATAATTTGTCCTGCATAATTTGTCTTGGGTTCTCCAAAACAAAAAAAAAAGTCTCAAGGACCATTTAGCTCCACCCACTTCAATTTTATATTATTCACATAATTCACATAATAGGTGAAAACTACTTTTTGGCCTGCCTTCACTAAATTGGTGTCAAACTACTCCAATCAAGTCAAGATTTTAAGAAATACAGATTTTTGTGCATATGTAAATTGGAAATGTCCCTCCAGGGTAAACCAGTGTTGCCTGGGCTGTATTTGCATACTGGACCCTGATTGGATGTTAGATTTTATGATGCAATAACTCAACATGGTTTCATTTTTCTCTTCTGCAATGAGATTTTCAGGATTTAATTGTACAAAATATATGGTATTAACCTTAAACCTTTAGGGTGACTTGAAATCATGGCAGGGTGACGTAAGCGTGACGATATTGTGTCCTGTGTTGCTGTTCCCAGATCCTGAAGAAGCTCAGCGACGAGGGCTGGAGCGCGGAGAACGTATTCTTCGGCTGTGGAAGCGCCCTGCTGCAGAAGATCAACAGAGACACACTGAACTGTGCGTTTAAATGCAGCTACGTGGAGAGTAGCGGGAAGGGGGTGAGTTACGTTTTTTTTTTTTCTACATGAGAGATGTCATACATGAGTCTTATGTCTGATGTGTAAATATTTGTGTGCGTAGATGGACGTGTATAAGCAGCCAGTGACAGATCCGTCTAAGGGTTCGAAGCGCGGTCGTCTGTCACTGAGGAGAAACTCAGATGGGTTTATAGAGACAGTGGAACGGGGTGCAGGCAAACCGGAGGAGGTGAGAAGTAAAAATTCACAGATTAGTAACGTGTTGCTAGCACATTGGCTTTAGATATAAACCACTCACATAATATAACTATCCTGTGAACGAAGAAGAAAAACCCTCTTGTTTGTTCATTTAATAAAAAAACACACTGAACCAAGACAGGTTAAAGAAGCTGATATTAAACAATACCAAATTGGAACATTTTTCTGAAATCTGCATTGTGGTTTCTATGCAATTGATGCTTAATTTCTGCCAATACCATCCCAGTACAGTAGATGGTGATGTTCCAACACCACCACTTACAAACCTTTCTGTGTGTGTGTGGCGCAGGACATGCTTGTGACGGTGTTTGAGAATGGGACCATCCTGAAGGAGTACTCTCTGGACGAGATCCGGAAGAACGCCCAGCTCTGGGAGGAGGACCTGAGCCCGGCGCAGCACAACCAGGACCACAGCAGCACGCTGGACATCCACCAGAAACACATCATGAACGGCTTGCACTAATCACGACACCGCCCACCCACCAACGGACCAATCGATCCCCTCCTTCCCATCAAACTCCACCCTTTTCCCAGTTATGCTCCACCCCATTCCCAGTACGCCTTGTGTGTCCATACGGCCAGCGCAAACAACGTTCATCCTTCGTGGAGTGATAGATCACAGTGACGTTCGATTTTTTTAGATCACAGTGATGTTAAATCAGGTTTTTACATCTATTAAATTTTCGTTTAAATCTACCAAAACATTGGAATGACATTTTGTATTGACTTCGAAGTTCTCCAGTGGTGGAGAGAACCTCTAAATCTAGATAAGTTACTTCAGTTGGCGAAAAATTAGCACTAAATTCACAAAGTCATCTTTTTTTTTTTTTTTTTTTTTTTTTTTTTAAAAAACAAAGGAGGTGCTAATGAAGTCAAGTTAAGTGGCTTTATTGTCATTTCAACAGTATACAGCTGGTTCAGTCACAGTGAAACGAAACAGCATTCCTCTAGGACCATGGTGCTACATAAAATAACTCAGTGCTACATGAGACTACATAGACAGAACTAAATAAGACTACAGTCCTACACAGGACTACATAAAGTTCACATGTGCACACGTGTGCAAACAGCATAAGACAGTACAACAATTACAAAAAAAAGGACAATAGGCACAATAAAGGAAAGTGCAGCACCAACCAGTACACAGTTGTAGTGAAGTGTAACTAGATCCACTTAATCAAATAGTTCTGTCATTTAAAATCTAGTATTCCATATCTACTTTCCACCACTGTCTAATTTTCACAAAATGCCAAATATTGCTATTGGTGCTTATAGAAGACCCACCATTAGTGTATTACCGGCAGGGCTTTTTTTTTTTTTCCTCGCATGGTTTTGTTGAATTTTAATGATGAATTGCTTAAAAAAAGAAGGAAAATTCATATCAGGTGATTGAATCATCTCCAGGTCAGAAATTACTTCCTTTATGCAGATTTTAAAACGAGTAATACAGTCAATACAGCCTATGCACCTCTGATAGGAGTGGTATGAAATATACATGATATGCATATGAATATGTAGACAGCCGCACATTCACGTCATTTATAATCCGATTTATTCTTTGTCAGTGCTTGTTGAATGATTATTACTGCGAGATCCACTCGCAGTAACATGCACTTAATGATACCAAATACGCATGTGGTTCTCTGTATCACTTTGTTGGATTTAATCGGGGGTTTATAAGCGTCAGACATGGCCGTGCTCACCAAATGCTGCACAGAAAGCAGCACTTTCTATATCACCACATCTGTAATGATGGATCCATGAATACATTTATAAGGTTATGATGCATTTATAAGGCGTTCTACAAATTGTTTATGAAAATGCACTTTATAGCAGTGTGAATATCACCAACGTCAAAGAAACCCAGCATGTATACTATATTTAGTTATAGATTATACATACTCAGACCTTTTTTTTTTTATTGTGCATTTAACTTTTGTCCAATTCTTGAACTCAAGTTTTTTTTAAGAGTATTACTTTAACTTTTATTAGCAACAGAAAGTGGCAGAATTTATATTATAAACAGACATATATAATATAATATTTTATCATATTACATATTTATAATAATTGATCAATTTTTTTTGTGAGTTAGATTTTCACAAAGCCTGAAATGTGACTGTAATTATTGAGATAAAACTAATAATAAATAATAATAATCGATACAGCAGTTAGTAGACATATATACAGTAATAATTAATGTTCACACTGTGATGCATTTTCATAAATAGTTGTTTTTAAACACAGTGTATAATGCCTTATGAATGCATTAGGACGTGTTATGAATGTGTTCATTGTTTATTATATATGTGGCTTTCATAGAAAGTGTTGCTGGACCTTCTTCCTCACACTAAATCAGCAAAACTGAGAATGGTGTGTGTGTATGTGTGTGTATGTGTGTATCTGTGTGTGCTTCCATTTCCCAAGATGAAAGCTGTATGAAAGTAAAGCTTTATGAAAGTAAAGCTGAGTGAATCGAGGCGTGGAGTAGGGCTGGGCGATATTGCAGGAAAGAAAAAAAAATTAGATTTTTTTTTTCAACTTTATGAACGATTCTCGATTACGATTTCAATTTTTTTTTTCTTACATAATGCAATTATAAATAAATAGAATAATTTTGCATTTATTAGAATGGAGTCTGGAAAATGTAGGGGTGCAAAAATAGTAACAGCACCATCTATAGCAAATGGTGCAACCAATGACCCTTTTAAATAAAGAATATTTAAAGAAAGCATATTTAAAAAAAACAAACAAAAAAAAACATTGTTTGCACTATTTGCTGGAGATGGCTTCTTCTCAAATCCGAGTTCCTTCCCTGTTTACAGAGTGACGTCAAAAAAATTGAAAAAATAAATAAAAAATGGCTGTGCACAACATCAGAAATAAACAATGAAAAACTTCTCAGCTTTAAATGAGTTATACTGGATATACGAGTATCAGCTTTAGATTAATCAACATACAGACGTACGCGTTTGTCACATCTAAAACACTAACCAAACAGTTTGCTGTTTGGGAAAGAAAATATACCTCACTCATCCGACCTCGTCTGTCAAACGTGTCGAAGTCGAAAATGACGTAATTCTGACCAGCGAATTACCGCATAGGATGTAATGCAGCGTTATATTTTACATAATCTTGTTCATCTGCCTTTCAAACCTGTATAATTCCATATCTCTGAAGTCATATTTGCAGCTCAGCCAAGTGCTGCCTGTTTATCTTGGCGTTTTTTTGTTTGTTTGTTTGTTTGTTTTTTAATTTAAGCGTGCAGTGATTGAAGGTAGTGCAGGCTGTAGGAGGTGTTTATCAGGATAAGAAGGCTGTGTTTTTCCTTCATATTGGTTTAAACTTTTAAATTGGATTTATGGGTGTTTTAATTAAAAATTTAAAATGCATGCATATTTAAAAAAAAAAAAAAAAAAAAAGTACAATCTTGATTACAACATTTTGAAAATTCCGTTAAAACGTGGATATTCATTCGAATTAACCGAGTGAATTGTGAAAATCGCCCAGCACTAGTGTGGAGTTGTTCACACTGCCTTAACACCCACTCAGACTCCGGTGCTCCTTTTTGCACTCTCTGTCTCTCACTCTATCCCTCTAACATCTCTAACCCTTTCCTTGTCTCACATGAGTGACTGCTCAGTGCTTTTTGATTTGTTGTTTTGTTTGTTCGTCTTTTAAGTCTTTCGTCTTGTCAGTCTTTTTCTAATTCTAAGTGTTCCTTCCCTCTCTGTGTGTGTCTTGTCTGTTTGGTGGGAATGGCGCATTTCCCTTCTCGATTCTGAACATCTGATATGAAGCAGATACTGACCCTACCTCTTTTTTTTTTTTTTTTTTTTCTATGCCACAATAATGCTGTTTAGTAATATAAAACAATGATAATTACACTAAAATGATGTGTATTATGCAGTTGTGTAAATACTTTTTGAAATTGTAGTAGTAATGTTTTCAGCTTTTAACCCTTTTTCTCACACTTTTCATTTCATGTTTTTACAAAATTAATATTTAGTATGAGGAAAAAAAATAATAAATGACTTCAGTTTCCACTCATCGATCTCCTGTTTATTGAATCATCATTTTGTTTAAAGGGTCTATACAAACCCTTCACGGCAACTGACATAAATCTACATTTTTGAGTCATAAAGTTCTGACATTATTGCCAAAATAATGTCAATAAACATAAGTAACATGGCTGTGGTATTATTTCTAAATCAATATCAATCCCTTCTGGATAAGTTTTTATATGTCTATGTAGGTTTATGAATGGCTTGTGAAAAACGGCTTAATAAACGTTTATGTAGGTTTATGCCACGTGTCATTACGGGTTTACGAATGTTTATGTACAGTAGGTTTCTTCCACTTGTCGTGAAGAGATTATGGAACAAATCTTTATGAATGTTTATGATGACGTCAGTTATCAGGGATTAGAAATGATTGATTTTTCATTTTGGTTCATTTTGAACAGAAAGTTCGAAGGAAATAAAACATTTAATAACATTCTTTACATAAGATAGCTCGCTACTCTGCTTATAGGAAGCCTAGGATTTAAATAAAACCAAATACTGCATTTAACCAGAAACTTATTTGTGTTTAACATTTTTCAGAACATTCTTCTACTTTCGGTGATTTGTTGCTTGCAGAATCGTTGGAAAAATACTTTCTACACAGATTTTCCCCATCTTCGAAAACTCAGCTATCATGGCTATCTGATGTCATATCTTCCTGTAGCCAGGCAGGAAGTGACGAATTCTGGACAGGAATTTTTTTTTGGTTTATTAGGAAAATGGTTAGGTTAGGTTCAACTTTATTGTCATTGTCAAAGTACGAGTACAGAGACAAATGACAGATCAATTAAAATGAGGTAGCAAGTAATGGTGCAATAAGTTAACAGTGTACAGTGGTAAACAGTAAGATGCATACCATTAGTGCAAATGGAATAAATAGAATTATGGTGCAGGTAGCTGATATAAACAGTATACAGGCAGAGGTAAGCAGCATGATGCATGCAGTATGATACAGTGTATACATACAGTGGATAAAAATGCAAACGTGCAAATAACAATAATGTGCAAATAACAATAATGTGCAAATAACAGTCTGAATATAAGTAATAGTAATAATAATAGTGACAGAGTGCAGTAAAGTGCAAGTACTTGCAAATAATTGCAGAGAATAGTAGTGTCTAATGCTAATGTGCAGTTATTCAGGGAAGGCTGGCGGTTTAGGTTCAGACTATACTTTCTTGAAATCACACTGGAACAGAAAATAAAGTTCTTTACTGGTTAAACAATTTAGAGTGATTTTGGTCGCACTTTCGATTGAGTTCACTGAAATTTTTCATTCCTTCATTCAATAAATGATTGTTTCTAATTCTTGGTTGTCATGAATGGCTTATGAACTGAGGTTTTATGAATGTCTGTGTAGATTATTGCTGGCGGTTTCAATCACATTTAAAGTCACGTGGAACATTTACATAGGAATTCATCTCTTTTACCAGCAGACGGATTTCTTTGGTAACACTTTATTTGACTAAGTGGCTACGTAACACATTCATAAGCATTGCATGAATCTTTTATAGTGTAATGCTGAAGGATTTATGTAAGCCTTTAATTATTAATGACATTAATGTTGTTATGATGTTATGAGACAAGCAAGTCAAGAATCTTTATTTATCATTAAGGAGCGACTATTTGTAACTGTAATATTACAAGTTATTTGTACCATAAAACTCATAAAGCTTTGTGACATCATCTATAAAGAATATAAATCTACAATATACGTAAAAACTATTTACAAAGCCCACATGTCAGTTTAATGAGTGATTTTCAGACCTTCAAGCTACAATATTAATCAATTTTGTATTCACTAAAGCACTACGTACACCTATGTACACCTTTTGAGAAGGTTAGCTGAATGAAAAGAGATGGACTTTATACTTCATACAAGACTCCTCAGTGCTGTGAATGTGTGGGTACTTCAAAAAAAAAAAAACCACCCAAGCAATCTTGAATCTTCCATTAAAAAATTCATACTACATAAAATCTCATGAGGTTTGCCACAAGACATTCATAAATGGCTTATGAAAGGTTATAAAATATTTATGCAATATATATACAGACGTGCTATGAAGGCACAAAGCAGATACCCTTGAAATAAAGTATTGCCCATTTTTCCCCAAGATTTTTGCTCTACGGTTGTGGATTAAAAACGGATTTATACTCTATTCAGAGTGACTTTGCCTGGCTTTCATTAGGTGTGTCCTGATCAGCTATAAATAGTGACACGGCCTTTCAGCCAGCACGTGGACCACATATCTGTCATAGATGGAATGAACCGCTCATACAGCCAGGCCTCTGGGAATTTCTCTCTGGGAATGGAACATGACAGTACGCGGATTGCATCTGACCTGGGGCAGGGTTAGAGAGGGTTACACAGAGCCATGGTCCTGTTTAACCACAGCGGAGATTAAAGGCGCTTGGCTAAGATTATCTGATAATGGGCAAATTCGTTTTGTGCTCTTTCATTTTTTCAGCCAAGTTACAAAGGTCATAGTGATTAACTGATAGGAATCATTTGTGCTGTGCATGTAGAAACTCGTCCTTCAGGATTCAAATGACCTGTAGATTTCACAGATACAGTTCATTCATAGGGTTAACTCTTCAGAGGATTATTTTTGGATTTCAACATAACTTTGCATGTGTCTGCTCATTTAGTTGTTGGCAATAAGGAATGAACTGGCAAAAAATCAGTTGCGCAAGTTTCCTCTTACCCCAAATGTAGGCAGAACAGTTTTTCTTAAGTTTTACACTGGAACTAAAAGGTCACACTGAGCATTTTAACATCAACTTTTTTTTTTTTTTATCTCCTAACCATTCAGGAGACAGCTTGGGAAGCAAGCAAGAAAATCCAACATGGAGGACAAAGTGCTGATGAAAAAAAAAAAGTCATTACTGAGTGAATATTAGAAGCTTAACAATATGTTCTACGTCAATATTTAAATGTTGAAAAGAAAGTAGAGATAACAAATTTGTTAGTTTTGGGTTGTTCAGTTGTATCTGACATCCTGGACCAGTCCCAAAATCTAATTATGACTCCATACATTCGGCTAAATGTTAATCTCCTAAGCCAAAACTCAGTCAAGCTGCCTCCTTTTTGTCTTAGTTAGACTAGTTGAAACATAATTCTAATCTTTATTATTAATAATGCTAATACTACTATTACTACTACTACTACTACTAATAATGCAGCTAGCTAGAACTTAGTGGTAGCTAGCAGAGTTACAATGTGCATATTGTGACCTTTTGTTGTTGTTGTTGTTGTTGTTTGGTTGTTTTTGTCATATTAGCACTGAAGACTCTTTTTTCTAGCACTGAAGACTTTTTTTAAGTTTCTAAAATGCAAATGCGATCATTTCCTCAATTTTCATTCATACGGCTAATGGTGTTTCTTTTAAGAGTGAATGAAAATAAGGATGTGTATATATTTAATAATGATAGTCTAATGAACATTTTAATACTATACATACACTAAAACTGTAAATACATTTCAGTGACTTCGGTAGAGTTTTAGCTAGTATCATATTAGCCTAACAAGACAGTTACGAAAAGCTATTTTTCGGAGGCGATTAAACGTTTTAGCAATGCAGTCCAGAAAGGCTGATTGTTAGCAAGGAGTATGACAGCATGTTTCTGCAACTAAACAAGGAAAACAAAGTGAGAGCTTATGAGATTCCCTGATTAATTTAACTAATTCATCCACTCCACTGTACTGAGCTAAACGTGGTTTGCTGCCTCGGAGAAAGACAGAGGACTTGTGTGTGGTTGTGTGATTTTTATCCATGAAATCTGCCAGCTGGCTAGAATAAGGATTGTACACAGTCCAAACCGGTCACAAGTTTTCAACTGATGTCTGAAAAACCACATATAATATATGAGCTCGGTGTGAATGTTACTAGAAGACAACACACCCATCCTGCTGATTTACCTCAGGCAGATATGAGAAAAGCTGCAGTGTGGCGCTGAAGAAGGGAATTAGCATTCATTAGCATGAAGTATGAACCAAACTGGTGATCAGTTTTGCATTTATAACACTGTTATGTAAGGAACAAACACTGAAGTATTGTGTTACCAATTTTCCTTGTGTGAATTTATAAGATTTAGCTCATACTACTGAGAGTTGGGTAGTAAAGACTATAAACAAAATAACACTTGTCATTCGTTTCTCAACACATGGTATCTGTGGTGGACTGGTGTCCCCTTCAGTGTTTTCCTGCTTTGGATCCACTACGATCCCATTAAAGTGCTTTTACTGAACATTAAGAAAGATTTGTAACTGTGTTTAACTCATATTGTCAAAGAGAGTCCTCTATTGGTTATTTTAAAACATTACAGTTTAAATCCATCTCTAATGTATCTGTTGTTGTAGTAGTTGTTGTTGCATGAGAAAAGGTTTTCTTTCTCATGACGTCTCAGGGAGTTTTTCCTTGCCACTGTCATCTGTGGCTTATTCATTAAGGATCTAATTCTAAATCCAGATATCTGTAAACCTGCTTTGGGACAGTTTCTAATGTTTCTAATGTTAAAAGCACTATAGAAATAAAATTGAAGTGACAAGTGTAGCTACAAGCTCTTATCAAACAAATCTGATCCTAATATCTAGATGCTTGTTGATTAATTGGATTCAGTGCCCAATTAGATGAACTAACTTTTTATGCACTTTTGGTGTGTCTATTATACCTAATTAAGGTATCATTTGGTTTGCATATGCTACTAAAGTACTTTATGTCGTGTTTTATGTGGTTAAAGTTCTGCAATGGTGACTGAAGAGCTCGCTTTTGAGCTGTTTAGCAAGACCTTCACAGCTATTTGTTGTAGCGGTGGGCACAGAGGCTTAGTGGTTAGCATTGTTGCCTTGCACCTCCGACGGTGGGGGTTTGAATCCCACCTACACTCTGTGTGTGCATGTTTGCATGCTCTCCCTGTGCCTTGGGGTTCTCCTCCCCCAGTCCAAAGGCATAGGTTGTTGGCTAATTTGGTAGTTCCAAATTGTCCATGGGCATTTCTGAATTGTGTGATGGGTTAGCACCCTGTCCAGGGTGTGTCCCCCTTGTGCCCTGAGTCCCCTGGGATAGGCTCCAGGCTGCCCTGTGTAGGATAAGTGGTACAATGGATAGATTGTTGTAGCAATTCAAGCAACCTCTCTCTCAAAAAATAGTACTGAACAGTACCTTTCCTTTTTGCTGTTGTGGTCAAGGGTACATCTTTTGTGGCTTTAATATGTACCTTATACATAGAAATGCAGATAGAATAGTGTACCTTTAGAAATTATTTAAGTTATACAAATGTGCAGATTTTACAGTAAACCTTTAAAGGTACACTACTAAAATTGTACCTTTATAGGTAAAAGATATACACACACATGTACAAAAGGTGTACAAAAACAAAAAGTACACTTTAGTACCCTTTTCTCTGAGAATGAAGAAAAGACTTAAGGTAGAATTTGCATAGATTATTGAATTTATTGTATATTTATATTCAATATCCATTTTTGTATGATATATGTTGCATGCTGTTTGAATATTCAGACTGAATGAGTTTAAATTAAGTGTACATGAGGCGGAAACTGAAGGTGGACATGAGTTAAGATGGCCAGAAAATGGCTGCGGGGTTGATTAAATGTTGGAAATGTTTGCTGTGGATAAAAATAAAGATAAAAATAAGAAATTATTGAGACCACTACATCACTTCACTACACTTCACTTCGCACTTCACAGATTTGATGTACTTCAATTTATTAAACTTCACTTTTGGATGCTTATTGGAACTGTTATTGGAAAAATAAATCAATTAAAAATTCCTGAAAAAATGTGTCCTCCTGGAAGTGTGTGCAAAATACAGCATACACCACAACTCTGCTTAATAAATGGATGTGGCATGGGGTTTATTAAGCCGAATAAATGGAGCACTCAGACTAATGGATTGCATACGCTGATTCTCATACTTTTTTTTCTCACTAAAAAAGGAAATAATATATTGCAGCCCAAAAATCCGAGAAACACATTTTGCATCTTCAAACAGGAGCGAAATGGCACGCACTAAAAGCAGCGTCTGAGACATAAACAGTAGATAATTAGGCAACACTGTCATCACCGCTCGGAGGATTAGTTGCTTAGCAACCTCTTTGCTAAGCTTGTTGTCATGGAGTTGAGTGTTCGGATGCTGGATGCCCTCTGAAACGCTCGGGTGACCTCTGACTGATCCGTGCATATATACCTATATACATATATACAATATAAAGTATATGTAGAGTTGAGTGCAAAAGTTTGCATCCCGTATGGACAAAATGACCTTTAGTGTGTTAGGTATCCTTCCTTCATTATCACAAGTTATTAATAGTGTTATATTAAATATATACTGTATATAACCACAAACACTATTTAATATATTTTTAAATATATTATTGTAATTATTGTTCTTGATTGAACCACAGAGCACAGGAAACCAGGAAACAGGAAGTGTATTACTGTGTGTATGCGTGTGATTATATACTGCTCATCACTATACTTAGCTTCACCAGGCTCATTTTCTCCAGTGTACTAATTTTAATCCTGATTATTTCCGCTGGATAAAGAGACAGGCTGAGGCCATTTGCCAGCCATATTTCATAATGTGTTTCCCTTGTTTTTTGTTCCTATGTTTAATTATGTTTCATGCGTTTGTGTGCTTTTGTGTGAGTATGACGATGGGCAGAGTTGCCCTGTGTGAAAGGTTCAGAGATGTGCCGAATGCATTTCCATTCAGGCTGTCAGGGAAACTTCTGAATTTCAGAAAATGGTGGAGCAAGTGACACCATGCCAAGCATCCATTTTAATCCCTCTTCAACAAGACAATTATGAATGCTGCAATTACTATACATTCTAAGAACACGGTGTCCCAAAAGTCTCCATACATAAGCGAAATTCACACTTTTTTAGCAAAATGTCTTCCAAAATTTTTCATGCTTAGTTTATATTATATATATTTTTCCAGATAGCCTTTAAGAATGTCTTTGACAAAATAAGAATGTATTGAAATCATTCTCATTGCTGGATCGGGAAGGTTGCGATGGACTTTAACAGGAAACACGGCAAGCATATCACACACGACATTTTTGCCAAACTTATTAACAATTTCAAAAAGACTGGAAGTGTTGTGCACCAACCGAGAAGTGGACATCCACAAACATCCACTGATGAAGGCACAACCAACATGGTGCTGGCACACATAGTCCTGTGAGACTATCACGCTGAACACGCTGGGATGAACTGGAATATTGACTGCACCCCAGGCCTCCTCACCCAACACTACTGCCTGACAAAATGTAGCGGAAAGCCTTCCCAGAAGAGTGGAGGTTATTATAACAGCAGAGGGGGACTAAATTTGGAATGGGATGTTCAAAAACCACAGTGTGATGGTCAGGTGTCTACAAACCTTTCACCATATTGTGTATGTCTCTTTTTCACGTCAAAAGATTATTCATCACATCAAAGTTACCAAAGTTAAGTTAATTTGGATAAACATACCTGCCCGAATTGCTGTATGTAAAACACATGAGGTGGTCACATCACTTCAGAAATGATTTGTTCTTTTTGATCAAATTACTTCAATGAATTATGTGAGTCAATTAAATGAATCGTGTCAATCTTGAAGCATATCAGATGATGGAAATGCTAGGAAAGCAAAGCGAAACAAAAAACAAAGATTCATTTAAATGAGTTGTTCAAAATGAATGGATCCTTTGTGAAGGGATGTATAATTACATTCATCAATTTTGCTGACATTTTATCCAAAGCAACCTACAAGTATAAAGTCTAAAGTCAAGCAGATCATGGTTATGGATCTCAAGAACTTAATAGTGGCGTCCTGGATAACCGCAACGTGTAAACTCCTATATCCTGAAGAGGTGGTGGAAAACTCCTCCTGAAAATGCTAAATAAGCATAAGCATCCTCACTGAAAACTACAACAAGTAAATGCATTTTTTATCCATTAATGTGGAGCGTCCACCATATAATTCCCTGTGTAAGAAAAAACTCCACACTGAAATGAGTGTATTAATATAAAGTTGTTAGAGTTAGTGCTGTTCAGGATTGTTCATGCCGGTGCAGTTTAAATGAATGACGTTCCACAAATGAGATGGTCCCTTAATGGACATATTTCTGAAGGCCATCTAGGCCATCATTTTGAAGCATCAAATTAAGTGTCTGTTGAGCGGAAATGGAAAACATTGTCAAAATTATGCATTACCTTCACATTAGGGCATCATGTTTTTAAAAGAAGAACCTGCTTTCAGTTTTTTTAACTGAAATGTCTCGTGGCAGAGACAATCCTCCATGTGTAGTGACAGAGCCGGTTATTACAGAATGCAGACTTCGCTAGCAGGACTGCTCAGATCCAGCCGTGCAATAATTGCTCTGAGATTTTCTATCTCTCACCGTCTCAGTGAGAGAACACTCTCTCTATCACTTTCTGCCAGCTTCGAGCTCTACCCATGGAGAGAAAGTGAATTCGGCACGCCGTGATCACATTTCAGACTGCAGAAATGGCAACAGTATGCGTGTGCACAAAGACTGCAATGCTACCATGACACTATTTCAAGATATCAATATATGTATGGGCAAGTTTTCATTTACGCTGATGTATAACATTATGATTATGATTAATAACATTATGATCATAGCATAATAATATTCCCATAACATACTGTGTTAGGATATAGCAAAGCCTTAAATACGCTAGTCCAGACGAATAAACTGTAAAGGTGTGACCTTGTGTTAGCATGACTTCATTATCATAACTGACAGCAAATCATATGAATAAAAAATGGCACAAAAGAATTAATTAAAGGAATTTTCAGCCAAAAGTCAAATATACACAATTTTCCATGCAAATACAATTCACCAGAAAAGATTTTTAGTTTTGCACTGGAGCTACGAGACTAATCTGTCTAACAAATAAAGAAGTTCTTCATTGAAAAGCTTTACCCTGGCCATTACCTATAAAAACACATCCCCAAGTGTTTTATTCCTCTTATACAACAGCAATTTGCAGTTTTTATCCATTTTAAGCTACTGTCAGAGCTGCTGTTATAGACCATTTCAAATGAATATTCCTCACCGCAGGAAGTGATGTTGATGTTCCTGGAATATATCCAGTTGACAGTAAACATCATTCACAACACTAACACACACTCATTGCAAACGTCCCCGTGTTTCTTAACAGTGAACCATACTGAATATGTTTTAGACATACTTCCTCCATCTTTGCTTTACGCAACACAAATTCTGTTAATATTATAAGAGGAAATATTTCCTACCTTTCCACTAAGCAAATAATTATAAGCATCGAAACTACAAGTAGCTTTGAGCATCTTTCTCCGTATGAACAAGGTAATGATACACCTCGGGGTAAGTACTGAAGGTAAAAGTTTTACATCTGTGGAAAACTGTTTTTCAAATAGTTGTTCAAAGCATCCAGTAATGACGATTGGTTGTTTATTGTTATACCACAACATGGTTCAAATTGCTAGTGTTGTTGCATAAAAAACAATGTGTTGTTTTACAAAGAAAAATTTATAAGTTTTTTGTGAGGAGGCATTTATGAAACATTTATGGAAGGAGTCTCCAGTATCAGCACATTTTGAGAGCGAGCGAGAGAGAGAGAGAGAGAGAGAGAGAGAGAGAGAGAGAAAGATTCTGATGATGGAAAGACCGTTTATAGCTGCTATTACGTAAGTGATAACAGGAACTACCTTGTTCCACAACATTAAAATCAACTTTAAAGCTTTAAAATGTGTGATGTGTCGCTCTATATTAATAAATTAAACATTATAATCATTAGCAAATCACTGTGGTATAAGCAGAATTACACATGTCGGATCATGCTGCTGTCTGCTGTACAAGTCCCTGTGTATGAGCTGTTATTATAGAAACAATATTACAACAAGTGCATTAATATTAACCTATTATTCATGTTAGAGCTGGAACTACTATTCAAGCTGTGCTGTCATACAAAAATAATGCATACCTTCTGACCAATCAGATTTGAGCACTCAACCCGGCTTAATTTTTATATGTAACTTCTTTAGTCTAAGGGCATCGCTTGAACAAGGCAACATTTCAAAGCACACCAAAATGTGCTTATGCAAGTCACATGTGAATAAACTGTCCTCTCATTGGTCAGAGTGCTCCTGTTTATGTTCCACGCTTCCGCTCATACTGTCATCCATCAAGATGGAGAGACAGCAGCTCTGTGAGTTTATTGTGGCTTTCTTTTAGCTGTAGTTATTATTATTTATCAGTTTGAACAGGAATCGATGTTTCACTGAGCAATTACTTACTTACTTACTTACTTTCCTTTATTGTCCACAAATGGAAATTTGTCTTTGGCTTCACAACACATTATAACAAGACCGATACAATAAAAGACACTTATACAACAACTCTAAAAGGTAAGATAGAGTAAGATACCGTACAATACAATTGACTCAACATTTCACTTTAGCATACACATATATACATTCCCACATGTACATATATCTGCATACACATTAATATTCATGTCTCAGCATTTAAAATTCTAACTGCAGTTGGCACAAATGACATCTGATACACATTTTTACTTGCCAGAGGTTGTCTAAAACGTTGCCCTGATGGCAACAACTGAAACTGACAGAAGCCCATCTCCTTGAGACGCTCGATAAACACCTTGTAAACCTCGGTGTTTTTATGCGTTTTTGAAAGTCTTTCAGAAATACAGTATGTCTGTCAGACCAAATTTCAATGAGGCATTTTACCTCCAAGTTAAACCGCGATAAATGTTGCGAGCCATTACCAAAACAAACACGCTATTTACGTAAAGCAGTTCCCATCATGCATTGCTCTACAGGTTGGTTCATTGGTCTGTTGGGTCGGATTGCTTTCTCACCAAGAGTGAACCGCTAGAGAGTTCGTTTGCAATCGAGGTGGTCCCGGACCGATTGTTTTGGCGTGGATCCGAGCGTGATTGCGGTGTTTGTATATGCCTAAACGAACCAAACCAAGGGAGAAAACGCACCAGGTTCCGAAACAAACGCTCCAAACGAGTCAGGTGTGAAAACGCCTTTAGTCTGAGCTAGTTATTATTGTTTTGAGAGCTTTACATTTACAAATGGTGCCACCAGAATTGCTTAAGTAACTGACATGCGCAGTAACTTGCTTACTGTTCGCCTCATACGGTGTATGGAAAATCCTCCGTGTGTGTGTGTGTGAGCTGTTTGGCCTTCCACACAGTCAGAGCCCAGACTCCGCGCATCTCTGCTGGATTGCTCGCGCGCTCAGTGCGCTTTTCTCCAACCAGGAAAAAAAAAACATGGAAACTGCAAACAAGGTAGGAGCAGAACAACACACTGCATGCTCATTTTCTCAGCTGGCGCGTGTTAGTGATGTGCAGGGGATTTGGAAGAGAAATGTGTCTATTCAAAAAAAAAAAAAAAACCCACACACGCGCGCGCACACACACACACAGCAGCAGCAATATATATATATATATATCTTTTTCTTCATTTTGGCATTTTTCGCTTTCAGGTCGTTTCCACTGGGACATTTCAGGTGCTTAAACTCCCACTGGGGTTCATCCGCCTGCTGGAATGGGTGAGTGTGTGTGTGAAAGTGGGATTGTTGTCTTCATTACACTCATGTGAACTGCACTGTGATGGATTTTCTTTCTTTTTTCCTTTTTTTTTATTCTTTAGTCTGTAGCTCCAGTGCTCTAAAGAACAGCACGTGTCACCTTTTATTATAAGGTTTGTTGATACATCACGTGCGCAACAGATCAAACTTAAACGATTGTGTGTGTGTGTGTGTGTGTGTGTGTGTGTGGACTTGTTTCACTCTGGGAATGGTGCTAAAAGTTCATTTTTAAGCCTTAATTATTGTTATGCTTTGATTCTCCGGTTTGAGACACATCCCAATTAACGCCTGATTAATTAATAAGATGCAGCGCGTGCATGTGCTTTTCTCTGCATTGGTGCAACAACAAAAAAAATAAATAAATCCTGCACGCGCGTGCAAGACTGCGTCCAGTTTTTTTTTTTTTTTTTTTGGAAATCAGATAGCGTTATTTTCCAAAATCCGAAATCCATCAAGCTTCACATTGACATTTGGATTTGCAAATAGCAAAAGCTCCACCGTAAAGAAAAGTCACATGATCACATGATGGACTTGCGAAATTTGCACGTGATTTTTAAACACTTGACATGTTGCACACATTATCACATATAGCACAAATGATTCCATTTTTTTTTCACATTTTTTTTATTTTCCACATGAAGGATGTGAGGTGTGGTTTTATTTTTCAGATGTGATTTTCACCCATGAATTTTTGTTGCTGTTGTTGTTACTGTTGTTCATATTATGTCACGTGATCATTTGTGTTCCCATGTGCCATTTTAAGGGCATAACATCTTGAAATGCACATTGGCATGTTTCTCGCGCATGATCACTTATTATTACATAATATTCTTACATGTGAAAAACGTATAAGCACATGTGAATCTATTTCAATTAGGGTTAAGAGAAAGCACACTGAGAAATCCATCAGTAGAAATGATGTGCAGCCTAGAAAAAAAAAAAACTGTCCAGATTAATGAAACCCTGGGCAAATTCTGGTTTGTAAGAAAAAAAAATCCACTTTGGGGTAGTAAAGCATGGTGTCAGGCCATATTACACCCCCTGACTAAAAACTCCTGCCTCTGGTTTTGAGTTTCAACAATTTCTAGTAGCAAACTATTGCAAACATTTGCTAACAAGCATTGGATCAAATGCATAGCTGAGTGGTTTGTATAAGTTCGTGGACACCTGACCATCACACCCATATGTGCTTTGTGCCTCTGTGCACAAAGTGAGCTCCATGCAGACATGGTGTGTTAAGGTTGGAGTGGAGGAACTCGAGTGTCCTGCACAGAGCCCTGACCTCAACCCCTCTGAACACTATTAAACTAATAAACTGGAACACAGTAACACCGACTGCACCCCAGCAGTATTAAGTCTAGCGCCACTGTTTCTCACTTTGACATAATACACAATATGTTATACTGAAATGTATGTTTTGGGTTGTAAATGCACTAAAAACTATGGAATGCCATTCGAGTGCAATATTAAATACATAAATATGACACAAACAATAATTCATTAAGAGTATACTTGCTTAAAAGTCCATAAAACGTATGCAAGACATCAGAAGAGGAGGCATCACCTTCATTGGAGATGTTGCTTGTTTTGTTGAGGACCAAATCATTTATGGAACAATGCATGAAGTGAGCTGGAACCATAGCAGATAAGTACGCGGTCAGCTTATCCTTCAAGCATGTGCGTAAGTCTATTCTGAATACGAGTAACTTTCCTAGTGTAAAAATTGACATTACTTTTGGACCTAAGTCACCAGCTCTGAATATTTATTACTAATGTGCCTTTTCAAAACTATTTCTTCTCACAGAAATATAAATTTCAGTAATGTTAATCTTTGAAATGCATTTCCCTCAAGTATGCTTCTTATCACAATAAGTCGATTGTTCACTGATTGATATTTACACACAGTGGCCATTTTATCAGATACAACTAACATTTAAGTGTAATATACAGTATATAAGACAGCTATTCATCAGGCAGGTCACAGGCAGGACACAGAAAATGACGGGAAATTGCTTTTTAATTCAAATCTGGGCGTTGTTTGAACAGGAGGAGGCAACCTAAGACTCTGTCCTTATTGAAGATTTGCATCATAATGATTTCTAGATTCCAGGAAATTGATTTTTTTACACTGAGGAAATAAATCTCAAAGTGTAAAATGCAATATTCATGGTAAATGTGTAAGAAGTTGATCGTAGAAGTTAAAAAAAAATAAAAAGTATTTTAGAGTTGAGACTGCAGTCTTAAATTTGCAGCTTGTCCAAAATCTAAGATCTGTAATCCCAGCGCTGATGGTTTTAGTCTAATCCCTGACTTTGTGAAAGTGTTTTGTCTCCAGAGGGACATGTTCATAAAGGCTTCCCCAAGGTTAAAAGGTCAAGTGCTAATCCCGTCATGGTTTAGGAGCTAAAGGAGAAGAACGTACATCTGGAACATATATATGTTTCCATGTCCATGCAGCATACGTGACAATGGCAATTTTAGATAATTATTACAGTTGAAGGCTGAGGGATCTGAGCACAGTGATGCATCTCCTCTTGGGGACGCGAATCATCACGCTCCGTGTTTGAAGTGTCCTCTGCACAAACGAGGGGCTTATCGCCTGGGAAACACACACTACTAATCACATTTGGTCACACCATGGCTTCCCTCTCCTTCTTTTTTTCGCTTCGTTTTCCATCATTCTCCACTATTCGGGGCTTTTGTCTAGCCCAAAGCCTCTGTTGTTTTAAATGTATTTTCTATTTTTTTTCCTGCACAGGAAAATGAAACCATGAAACAATGAATCATTTACTACACTGTGCATATGACAGAGCACAAACAACGGATTTAAATGCATATCTGTTTTTATATTGTGTAAACATCTGAAATGTGTCCCGTATTCATGCAATTATCCAATCAGCCAATCAGCCATGTGGAAGCAGCACATTGCATACAGTCATGCAGATACAGATCAAGCACTTCAGTTAATGTTCACAGCAAACATCAGAATGAGGAGACAGCGTGGTTTCAGTGACTTTGACTGCTGCATACAGTACTGTGCAAAAGTCTTAGGCGCATGCAAAGAAATGCTGTAGAGCAACGATTAAAAAAATACTATAAACAGCAGTGAACAGTAATAAATGAAACAAAATCAATATTTGGTGTGACAATCCTTCGCTTTAAAAAAAATAGTAGTCTCAGGTGCAGTGTGTGCAGTTTTATAAGGAAATGAGCTGTAAGTGTTACTGAGCATCTTGCAGAAGCAGCCACAGTTCTTCTGGAAACTTTGACTGTCGCACTCACTTCTTATTTTTACAGCGAAACCCAGCAGCCTTCATTATGTTTTTTTATCTGAAAAGTGTCTCTTATGGAATCTGCTGCTTTCTTTACTGACATACAAACATTTTTCTGTAACATTTCATTTTGTGCTGGAAAACTAATGTTTGGAAATCTAATATGTTTTTGTACTGAATCGATAATGTAGAAGTCATTAAATAAAAATGTACTAGAAAAATAGGGTGCCTAAGACTTTTCCACAGTACTGTAGTTGTTTTTTGAGTATTTCAGAAACTGCTGATCTCCTGGGTCCGATTTAAAAAAAAAAAACATGGTTTACAAGCATCAGCTGATTGGCTGAAAATGCCTTGTTGATGGGAGTGGTCAGAGGAGAATGGCCAGATTGGTTCAAGTGGACAGCAAGGCTACAGTAACTCAAATAACCACTCTTTACAACCATGGTGAGCAGAAAAGCATTTCATCATGTCGAGTCCTGAGGAGGTTGGGCTACAACAGCTGAAGACCACATCGGGTTCCACTTCTGTCAGCCAAGAACAGGAATCCGAGGCAAAATGTCACTTGCTCAGGGTCAATTCTGAGCTCATTTGTCCAATTAACCACAGTGGCTTGGGAGTTGAGATGCACTTGCATGCCTTCAATGCCTTAAGATGCATATGAATGGCGTCATCTATCAGCTACTTTATCTCGGTGGGTGTGTGTGTGTGTGTAAGTGTGTGTGCCGCTTTGTTTTGCTCGCCTAGTGGTATATAATCATAGTTATTAGCCCAGGCTGATGGTTCAGAGGGAGATTAGGGATCAGGGCTGCTGTTTCCGCCTAAATGGACAATGCGGATATTTTTACTCTCCATAGACTCGAAGCGAGGCATACTCGGGAGGCATCACAGATCTGTGTGTGTGTGTGTGTGTGTGTGTGTGCACGCATGGGTATGTGTGTGTCTGTATGAGGAAGGTCTCGGTTTCTGATCTCAAGGTTAAGCCTGTAATCCAGAAGCACTTGACAAGTGCGACACAGGCAGAGAAGTGGAAGTGTTGTTCACTGTGTGTGTGTGTGTGTGTGTGTGTGTGTGTGTGTGTGCTGAGAAGCAGCTCATCCTGACAAGATGAGTGCTGGAGTGAAAAGCTTGATGGCCTGCAGGTGCTTTCTGTTCTCTTTCACATTCACTGAAACCAAAGAGACTGATTAACTGCAGCAACACACACAAGCGCTGCTCTCAAAGATGCCTTTCTTTCACACATCTCTCTGAAAAAGCTCTTTCTTTCTTTCTTTCTTTCTTTTCTTTTTACCACTTTCTTCATTTTTTACTCCTACATTTCCTATTTTTTCTTTCTTTCTCTTCTTTTTTTCCTAACTATAATATGACTTGGTAAAGACTTGTGTGTTACATTTTTCTTTTTCTTTTGTTAAGCTAAACCTTTTATTTATTTAACCTTTTATATAGGCAATGTGGTTTTTTTGGAAGGAGTCTCCAGTGTCAGCACTTTGTAACAGTCAGAGATAAAGCTGGAACTTTATGTTTTCTGTCTTTCTTCAGGGCATTAAAGACTGATTAACTTATTAACTTTGTTTCTTGGATGTAACACAACACTAAGTAAAACTATAAATGATAAATGTCATTCTTTAATGAATGAAATATTGTAAGCATTGGCAAATTGCTGTTGTATAAGGGGAATAAAACACTTCAGGACATCCTGTTATAGGAAAATCTTCAACTTCAGGGTGGTAGCAGTGTCTCCGTTTGTGTTGGGCTGTATCACACCATCCATCCTTGATTATATACTTATAACAGCACACAAACAAAACAAGTGTTTTATAGTAAATAGTTAATGATTCTGCTTCGAATTTTCTGTATTTCCTTTTCGCTCACATTGAAAATGTGGAAGAACTGATAGAGAAGCCCCTCCTTAACTTTACTTGTTCCTTGTGTGAGAACAGTGAGCTGGAGAAGTCTGACAGCGTAGTTTTGCTCCAGCAGTGTGAGCGCAAAAGCCGCTCTTCATCTTCCTCATCATCACATGCACACGCACCCTCCTCCATGCCCTGCAGATCAGTGCACAGCTGCGAGAGACTGATAAACAAGTTACAGCACCACTGCACCCACCCTGCACTGCACTGTGTATATGTGTGTGTGTGTGTTTGTGTGTGTGTGTGTGTGTGTGTGTGTGTGTGTGTGTGAGAGAGAGAGAGAGAGAGAGAGACACACACTAAGTTTAATGCTCTTTCTTTAATTAATCAAGTTTAGATAAGCAGGTCTGAGCCACAAGCTTAACAAGGAACAAATTAGGACGTTGTTACCGTCATTGTGACTCCCTCATGCAGCTGTATTCATTCTCCAGTCTGTCACTTTTCTCCTCATCGTTTATCCCTTCATCAAGCCTTTATTCTGCTGAGCCACTCCTCATCTTCAAGGAGAAAAAGAAGTGGAGGAAATGTTGAATTTGCTATTTGCTTTGCATAATTTGCATAAATAGGCTACAACAAGATGTGTATTTAGTAAATCGTATCGCTTTTGCTTAGGTGTCAGCTTTTCATTTTTTTTCATTACTGTAATGTACTGGTGTAGCAGATAGCAGTGCCCTCTCACACCTCCAGGGTCCCCGGTTCGAACCTGAACTTACAGCTCATTTCCTTATAAAACTGCACACATTGTACCTGAGACTACTATTTTTTTTAAAGCGAAGGATCGTCACACCAAATATTGACTTTGTTTCATTTATTACTGTCTACTGTTCTTTATAGTATTTTTTAATGTAGAAACATTTAATTTCATTATTTTTGAAGACATCTTTGCTCTATAGCATTTCTTTGTATGTGCCTAAGCACAGTACTGTACATATATATATATATATATATATATATATATATATATATATTACAGAAAAATGTGAGATACAACAAAGAGCTCAGAATTTACAAAATACCTGAGTATGGCATCGAAACTAGAAACTTGATGTAATATATTTGATGAGCAGGGATTCAGGGAAGGGATTCAGGTGTTGTGAAAGAAGACAGACTCAGGAGCGGCGTTAACTCGGCATACTCACTTTACCGCATGATTTTTAGGACACCCACAGCCATACCTCACTGACCTAAAAATGGGCGTGGTTTAATGTAGAGGTTAACAAATAACTGCCAGTACATTTGCATAGTAATTACTTCGGCTCATCTATTGCACTTGAACTGCTTAAATACTTAAAAACCAGGAGGTGTGCAGAAAGTAGTTGTTGGGATTTGTGGTATTATTAGGATTGCACTTTCTAAACTCTGTTATAGAGTTTTATTTTATGACTTCTACATTATTGATTCAGTACAAAATTAAATGTTACAGAAAAATGTTTGTATGTCAGTAAAGAAAGCAGAAAGTAGTTGTTGGGATTTGTGCTAATACTCGTGTGACTGTGACCTCTGCTGGTGGGGAACGGCTCTGGTTACAGAATGAATGAATGGGTACTGTCATGTGATTGAATATATGGTTATGTGCATGTGTGTATGAGTCTATGCAGTCTTCTATGGAAGATAACATGCTGATTGATGAAGTAGAAATAGATCCTCAGGTTATTATGGAAAATTCCTAAGGGATTTCCTGGTACTCCCTCTTAACCTGCCATGGAATACACATAAAGCCAAGAATGTCTTTGGGATTCCAATAAATTCTCATAAAATTTGTATAAATTATGTATTAGAATGCCATGTAATTTCCAAGAAACAGCTATTAAAACCTGGATTTATATTATAAAGTCAGAAAATTAAAAAAAAAAAAACATCACCTGGTCTGTTTTGCTGAGCCTGTCCCCACTGTAGCCTCAGATTCCTGTTCCTGGCTGACAATAGTGTTACCTGATGTGATCTTCTGCTGTTGTAGCTCATCCACCTCAAGATTTCATCTGTTGTGAGATGCTTTTCTGCTCACCACGGTTGTAAAGAGTGGTTATTTGAGTTAACATAGCCTTCCTGACAGCTGACAGCTCAAACCAGTCTCTCCATTCTCTTCTGACCTCTCTCATCAACAAGACGTTTCCACCTGCAGAACTACCACTCACTGGAGGGTTTTTTTTTTTTTTTGCACCATTCTATGTAAACTTTAGAGACTGTCGTGTCTGAAAATCCCAGGTTTCTGAAATACTCAAACAACCATGCCACAGTCAAAGTGACTGAGATCGCATTGCTGCTTGATATGAACATTAACTGAAGCTCATGATCTGTGATTTTATGCATGATTTTATGCATGGCACTGCTGCCACGTGATTGACTGATTGGAGAATTGTGTGAATGAGCAAGCATACTGGTGTAGGTTTCACATGACTAATCCATAAATATCCAATAGGAGCCTGATAGAAATCAGACCCATGTAAATCCATGAGGAATTTTATCATTTCCATTGGGAATCTTGCAGGAAACCTTCATTAGAAGTGTTTTGGCTGCCAACATGAATGAACTTCCAAATGAACTCGAGTTTTTTCATGTTTGTACCACCAGATGGTACTGTTTACTTCGTTTTCATGGTCAATCTGTAAACTCCGCTGCATGAGTGTGGAGTTTTATCTGCCTGGCTGAAAAAAAAAACATCTCACACACACACAGCAAAAACATCACACATCATGATCACACTTATATATATATTTTATATTTCCAAGCCTTGATTGACATGTCCTCATCTTCTCTGTGTGTCTCTGTGTTTGAAGTATGAATATAGATATGCCTGTGTTTACCTCTGACCCCTGCTTGGACCTCTCTTACTATGAGTCTTGGATTTCTCATATTAAAAGACAGTTGATTAATCTTGAAGGAAAAAGTCACGTTCCCTGAAAATAGTTGGCGTTAAAGGACTTTTTACTGCTTTGGGTTGAGCCCTGTACACTTTGCTGTTTTGGTGCCAGGTGATTGCTCGTGGCATGTATGAATTAGCCTAGCCGCTAAAGCCCTCGAGACTGCAGAGAATTTCCAGACTCACCGCTACCGTTCGCGGTGAAACCTGGCCATGCTGACATGATAGAAAGTGATGACTGCTCATTATCGGCCCAGCAGATGCTACACACACATGGGCAGCTGTAACGGCGCTCTCCTTGACTCTACCTCCCACACACCGTCCACCTGTTATTCTGTTTCGGTCTTCTTCTCACTTTTCTTTCTCAATCTTACTAACTCGCATCCATGCACACACACCTGTCCTGAATATTCCAGCGTGAAGAACCCACTGTCGGATGTCGGATTTGCTTTCCTAACATTGCATCAGTACGGTTGCTCTTCCCGGGTGGCTGGTGGGCAGTGTTACAGCCAGTGCATGTTCCTGATGACTAAAAGTGTGAGGGTCTACTTTCTGACCAGCAACAAGAAGGAAATGCTTGTATTAATAAGCTTTGTATTACACACAGGGGTGCCATAAGAGGGGGGAAGGTTGAGCCGATTCTAAGGGCTCTGGTCAGACAGGGGGCCCAGCAGAACCCCATACTTTCCCATATGATTTTGGTGTTTAAATGACCTCTTTGCACAAGTAAGCTATTAAGAAGCACACTATAATGACCACCCTCAGACTGCGCCGAGTGTGTGTGTGTGTGTGTGTGTGTGTGCGCGTATGTGTCCTTAAGACATTCACGGTTTATTCCAAAACGCAGCACTTCACAGTTGTGACTCCTTACACGCATCAGGTAGATGGCAAGAGATGGCGCAGCCAAAATTGGGATACCAAAAGAGGAAAGAAAAACAGGAAAAAAGAGGAGAGAGCAAGAGGGGGAAGGCAGCTTGTCACCTTGTTTTTCCAAAAAAAAAAAAAAAAAAAAAGGTGATTTACTGTATGTTCCCTATTTTGTGTTATGATTCTGAAGCTAGCCTGTATGAAGCTGTCAGAATAAATCTGAGGTGTATTGTTTGTTATAATAAACATAAATTAAAAATTCATCATCATTTACTCATCCCGATGTTCATCCTTGGAAGATGGAACACAATATTTCCAAGAATGTATGTTTTTCATGCAATCGAGCATAATGGTAATAGAGCTCTGAGCTTCAAAAAAGACAGAAAAGCACCATTAAAATGCCAATCAAACTAGTCCAGTCATCTCTTGTGTATATATATTCAAGCTTTCTGAAGCCTTGCAACAGCTTTCTGTGACAAATCAATCGAAATTTATGTTGTAATCATATAAATCCGCTTTAATTATTGCCTCTTTTTTGAATATGCAATAATTATTATGCTTATTAATAATGATAATGTCTATAAAATTGTTGTTACACATTGCAATAAGATAAGATAATTGGGGTGTGGGGGCTTGGGGCCCGGAGTAGTTTAAATTTTTTAAGCAGCATTGAGACAGAATTTTTAAAAAAATGGCAGTTGTCTTGAAAGAAAAAGAAAAAAATCACTTCTGTCGCAAAAATTCCCCATCTTTGCACGTGCAGAAGTGGTTCACATTCTGCTTGTGCTTTTGTTTATGTTTTGTCATGTGCCTTTGTTTTGGTTTTGCTCCTGTCTCCGCCCCTTTCTTGTCATTGGTTTGTTACCTATTGTGATCACCAGTTTGATGTTTACCATGCTGTTTCTTTGTCTCTTGCTTATCATGCATTTGTCCTGTTAAGTCAGATCCTTTTATTCTGTATTCCCTGTTTCCTGGTTTTGTCATTGTTGATTATGGATTATCCTTGTTAGATTATGATTATTGGATTTTCTCTAATAAAACACACATCAAGCTTCCACACTTGCTTCCTGCCTTGTTCGACCTCATGTTACAGCTTCTGGCAGTGTTTAATTTAGCTTTGTGCCAAGTTGACCTATGTTCTGACTTTTGAGAAAAAAGAAAGCAATAAAACTGTGCTGTGATCTTTGAAGAAAAAAAACAGAGGAATTGATAATTATTAAGTAGTAGAAACTTGCTGCACATCTGCAAAAAATATCTATCTAGCTAAGCATAACGTTATATATTCCCTTGAAATCACATGACCACCTGCTCCATCTCAGTGGAATATCAAAAAATGATGAAAAAGATCCAGTGAGATCTGCGTATCCCTAACTCTGTTAAAGGTACACTCAGTAATTTTGGCCGAAGTTAGCTGAAGCTAGCTATATTGTAACAAGCAAACAAACAAACTAGCTCCATTGGCTGTAGTTAGCCACAAAATGACGTCTGACAATATGTGAACAGAAATTATTGTTATATCTCTTAAGCAAAACAGTAAATAGATGTTAACTATCTACAAAATCATTACTTTACATACATTTATATGCTGGAGTGACTGTTTGATTCACCAGAACACTTTTTCTGCTCACCAACTCTAGAAACTTCCACTTCATCCATCTGTTATAGTTCATTACCTCTGTCTCGATTGAGATTTGCCCCTGATCTGTGACTGGGAAGTCAATTTACTTCAAGTAGTGCAATTCACAGTTTAGCACATTAACGATATGCGCAGACTCTAATGGCAAGTGGGACTTCCTAATTACTGTAGTTGATGACAATAACAGGAGAAATAAATCATTTAGTGCTTAAGATAACTTGCTACGTTAATAAGATCTAATCAGAACTTCAGTTCATTACTTTTTTAATGGAACGTCCCCTCAGTCCATTTCATAATATTGTATTTGGGACACTTGGGATTAGATCTGTCACAATTATTACATAATCGCAATTAGTTGAGGTAATCATCATCATTAATCATTGGATGTGTTTACTTATAAATAGATGTAGCCAGTAAATGCATTGTACTTTCTCTATTTGTTTCTTAATATAATCAAATCAGGGCATTAACACGCAGTTGGGGTCATAAGTTTACATACGTCTTGTAGAATCTGCAAAATGTTAATAATTAAAAAAATACAAGGGATCATAAAAATTGCATTTTGTTTTTTATTTAGTTCTGCCCTGAATAAGCTATTTCACATAACAGATGTTTACATATAGTCCATAAGACATAATAATAAATGAATTTACACAAAGGAACCAGTTCAAAAGTTTACATATGCTTGGTTCTTAATACTGTGTGTTGTTACCTGGATGATCAATGACTGTTTTAATGTTTTGTGATAGTTGTTCATGACTCCCTTATTTGTCCTGAGCAGTAAAATTGTCCACTGTACTTCAGAAAAATCCTCCAGGTCCTGCACATTCTTTGCTTTTCCAGCATCTTCTGCATATTTGACCTTTTTCCAACAGCGGCTATATGATGTTGAGATCCATCTTTTCACACTGAGGACATCTGACACTGCACTGCACTACATTATACTGCACTGCATTACATTACACTACACTACTCTGCACTGCACTGTACTACATTATACTGCACTGCATTACATTACACTACACTGCACCGTACTACACTACTCTGTACTGCACTACACTACACTACATTACACTACACTACTCTGCACTGCACTACACTACACTACATTACACTGTACTACATTATACTGCACTGCATTACATTACACTACACTACTCTGCACTGCACTACACTACACTACATTACACTGTACTACATTATACTGCACTGCATTACATTACACTACACTACTCTGCACTGCACTGTACTACATTATACTGCACTGCATTACATTACACTACACTGCACCGTACTACACTATTCTGCACTGCACTACACTACACTACATTACACTACACTACTCTGCACTGCACTACACTACACTACATTACACTGCACTGTACTGTACTACACTATACTGCACTACGTTACATTACGCTACACTACACTGTACTACACTATACTGCACTACACTACACTACATTACACTGCACTGTACTGTACTACACTATACTGCACTACGTTACATTACGCTACACTACACTGTACTACACTATACTGCACTACACTACACTACACTACATTACACTACACTACATTACACTGCACTGTACTGTACTACACTATACTGCACTACGTTACATTACGCTACACTACACTGTACTACACTATACTGCACTACACTACACTACATTACACTGCACTGTACTGTACTACACTATACTGCACTACGTTACATTACGCTACACTACACTGTACTACACTACACTACACTACA
Source organism: Pangasianodon hypophthalmus (assembly GCF_027358585.1). Classification (NCBI taxonomy): domain Eukaryota; kingdom Metazoa; phylum Chordata; class Actinopteri; order Siluriformes; family Pangasiidae; genus Pangasianodon; species Pangasianodon hypophthalmus. The sequence continues at coordinate 4,036,180 of NC_069729.1, read as the reverse complement.
CTACATTACACTGCACTGCACTACAATACACTACATTACACTGCACTGTACTGTACTACACTATACTGCACTACGTTACATTACGCTACACTACACTGTACTACACTATACTGCACTACACTACACTACATTACACTGCACTGTACTGTACTACACTATACTGCACTACGTTACATTACGCTACACTACACTGTACTACACTACACTACACTACACTACATTACACTGCACTGCACTACAATACACTACATTACACTGCACTGTACTGTACTACACTATACTGCACTACGTTACATTACGCTACACTACACTGTACTACACTATACTGCACTACACTACACTACACTACACTACATTACACTGCACTGCACTACAATACACTACATTACACTGCACTGTACTGTACTACACTATACTGCACTACGTTACATTACGCTACACTACACTGTACTACACTATACTGCACTACACTACACTACATTACACTACACTACTCTGCACTGCACTACAATACACTACATTACACTGCACTGTACTGTACTACACTATACTGCACTACGTTACATTACGCTACACTACACTGTACTACACTATACTGCACTACACTACACTGCACTGCACTACACTACATTACACTACACTACTCTGCACTGCACTACACTACACTACATTACACTGCACTGTACTGTACTACACTATACTGCACTACGTTACATTACGCTACACTACACTGTACTACACTATACTGCACTACACTACACTACACTGCACTGCACTACACTACATTACACTACACTACTCTGCACTGCACTACACTACACTACACTACATTACATTACACTGTACTGTACTACACTATACTGCACTACATTATATTACGCTACACTACACTGTACTACACTAGACTACACTACACTACGCTACATTACACTGTACTGTACTACACTATACTGCACTACATTACATTACGCTACACTACACTGTACTACACTATACTGCACTACACTACGCTACATTACACTGCACTGTACTACACTATACTGCACTACATTACATTACACTGCACTACATTACACTGCACTACATTACATTACAAGCCAAGGTCAATTTTCCAGAAATGGACAATAAAGTTATCATTCATTCATTAATTATTAATTATTATGCGTAAGACAACCTTAAGGCGTAATAATCATGGTTTTGTTGTACGCAGATAGTTCTTTTTTATGTGCATTTACAATAAGGCATATATTTTTATTATTGCAAAATTCCCTGTAAATAGTTTCTCAGTGTCATGCTCTCTCTGGTCCTGTCTGGAACTCTCCTGCTCCGGCTTCGCCCTCGTTCCTCCCACTCATTGTGTGGTGTACCAGTGCCTAGTTGTAACGCCGACCCAACCTGTCTGTATTTATAGTCTCTGTTGCATAACCGCATTTGCAAGTCTTGCATGTGTCTCTATTGCAGTGCTAATATATCGATTCCTGCTTCTGTTTTTTTTTTCCCTTTATTCTCTGTGTGCTTTTGATTATGGATATGTTATGGATTTGTTCACACTGTCCACTTGTTGTCTGATGTATGATTTGGATCATGGCTGTGATTCAATGGAACAGCCTTAATAGGACAATAATATATAAGAAAAAAAACCTCAGAACTTACCACGCACTTCCAAGAGACTTTTTCCAATGCACAAAATACCGTTCTTTACTGCTTGGTGATTTTTTTGGTACTTGTTTAACCAACAGTAACTGATGATACTTGGAGGCAGGGCTGGTAACACAGTTGTACAATACAATACACACACAGGGCTTATATTTGATAGCATCACAGCATTAGGACAAACGGCTCAGCTTGTTGGAGTCTGCAGTGTTCAGTGCTAATGATTAATCATCATCATCATCATCATCTGTATTCCAATATTATTTTATTTCACTGCTCAACTGCTCAACAGCAAGACTTGAGAGTGGTCTAATAATAATGATAATAATAATAATAACAATAATAATAATAATAATAATATGAAGAAGAAGAAGCCTCAGTTTGTCTTGCTTTTTGAGTGTGAACTGCATGTAAGATCCTAATTAAGAAATTTTTACTGTATAATGAATGGATCAGGTTACTTGTTCATTTACAAACAAATTCACATCCTAGTTTAGATAACAAGGGGTTCATTTATCGTTCATTTACTAAGAAACTTATAAATAAAATGATATTATAACACATTATTATTAGTAGTAGTAGTGGTAGTATTTATATAGCACCTTTCCTACATTAAAATGCAGCTCAAAGTGCTTCACAAATAAAATAAATAAATAAAATAAAAACAGTGTAAGGTGAAAAAAAATGAAAACAGAAAAATGTAATAATTCTAAAAAGAAATTATTCTAAAAATTGATAAGGTAATTATAAACTATATACAGGGAACTATAACTTGGGGAAAAGCAGGGAAAATGAATGAATGAATGAATAAAAAAATAGTGTGAGAAATAGAAAGCTAGAGAAAATTGTTTTTAAATTGTGCTTTTTAAAATTACTTACTGAGGATGCATACTTTGTGTACTTTGAGTTGATTGTGTTATGCAGAGGTTCAGAAATAAGGCAAGATAAGGCATGTGGGATCAGACGTGTGTTGTCTAGGTGGGGGTCTCCCAGTAAGTGTGTGTGTGTGTGTGTGTGTGTGTGTGGGAGAGAGAGAGAGAGAGGAACTGGAATGGATCATGTTGCATATTTGGGTGTCTGCCCTACTGTAGAGGTTTCTTCTGTGTGTGTGTTTCACCTGTTCAGTGAAGAGGAGTGAGATACTGCTAGTTTCTCTCTCTCTCTCTCTCTCTCTCTCTCTCTCTCTCTCTCTCTGCACTGCTTCATCTACACACACACACACACACACACACAGAGCGAGGGATAGACAGTGAGAGAGCACAGTGGAGTGGGGAGAGACAGGATTCTTAGTGGTCAGACTCTAAACCGCATCCCGTTACCTCTAAATGAATCGGACTACAGCGAGCGACTTGTTGTGTGCAGCAGGAAATCTGTTGTTTGTTTAAATGTGTATGGTCATATTCGCTCCGGTAAGTGGCACATTATCATTTTCTGTACTTTAAGCTGATATGGATTTCATTCCCTTTTTTTTATGACAATGAATAGTAACAAGGTGTCGTATTTTGCAGTTTGAGTATAATTAGTGGAAAAATGTATGATGTCAGAGTGAATAAATATTGACATTCAGTTATTTAATCCATTTTGTAACTATTTGTATGTTGATATTATATGAAAATATGCAAATATCTTTGGAACTGTGTTTTTTCAGTTCTGCGTTCTTTTAATTTGATCTCACATCTGTACAGTAGAAAGAATTAGACATTTCTGTGGACCTTAGCACAGCGGATTCATTCCTCATTAATAATTAAAGCCTTTTACAGCACTGGCAAATGGTAGAAAATACATCACAACTGAAATCAGAGATCTACACCAGCCATGAAGTGCCTCGGAGTACTCTTTTGGGATTCTCATACAATCATCTATCAATTAGGATCGTTTCGAGTTTAGTGCAGAAGGAGCTTGTGTATCTGATACTAGACTATGTGTTGCACTTCATTTGAACTGCAGTGTTCTTTATGTTACTCTTGATTAAAAAAAGGGATTAGGGCAAATACGAAAGCAGTGGATAAAAAAAAACTTTACAATTTATCTAGTTTGATTTTTAAATATCTAAAATAACTTGTAAAGTTGTGAGATTTCAGGAGTAATCCACATTAATCCGCATACTTGGATTTCAGGAGTAATCCACATTTACTTTGCTTTAAACCAAATCCAGATGTTACTCATGTCACAAGGCCACTATTTAGTGAGTGTGAACCTCACATACTGTACATACTGTTACTTTATAATGAAAACTTAAATAAAACTCAAAGGTGTAAGAACTTTTACTCATTTAAACATGAGTTGAATTGTATGTAGCTAGTAATTTGTATTAAAAAAAAAAAAAAAAGTGTCAAGCCATGCTGGCTGATTCAGATTTAACCTTAAAAATTAGACATTGTTTTTTTTTTTTCTCCAAGTCTGATGTTCTCAAAGGTTTTTTTTTTCCCAGGTAGTAATTGTACTCAATCTATTTTATTAGGAACACCTGTACACCTACTCATTCATGCAATTATCCAATCAGCCAATCACGTGGCAGCAATGCAGTGATTAAAATCATGCAGTTACAGGTCGAGAGTTTCAGTTAATGTTCACGTGTTTACCATCGGAATGGGGAGAAAGTGTGATCTCAGTGACTGTGGCCTGATTGTTGGGTTGAGTATTTCAGAAACTGCTATAGAGTCTCTATAGCATACACAGATTGGTGCGAATTACAGAAAACATCCATTCAGCAGTGGTTCTGCATGAGGACTCACCTTGTTGATGAGAGAGGCGAACAGACGAGAACACCAGACTTATTTGAGCTGACAGGAAGGCTATTGTAACTCCAATAACCACTCTTTACATTCATGGTGAGCAGAAAAGCATCTCAACACGTCAAACGTAGAGGCAGATGAGCTACAACAGCAGAAGTTCCACTCCTGTCAGCCAAGAACAGGAATCTGAGGCTACAGTGGGTACAGACACACCAAAACTGGGCAGATTGAGGTTCGTAAAAGTGAAAATGATTGGCTGATTGAATAAGTGCATGAATGAGCAGGGCTACATGTGTTCCTATTAATTGCTTGTAAAGTTTTTCTATGAGAGAATACTGTCTATGTGAAGTGTAAAGATTTGTAGTTGTAATCATTCATACAAAACTGAACAAAATCCAACCACATCATCCTTGTTTTTTGTTTGTTTGAATTTGTATCAATTTTTCGTGAACTCGATACAAAATGCAAAGCGAAGCTTGCAAATTTATAACTTATAATGTAATGGTTAACATTGGGGTGGATTTAGCATTCATACAATTGTATGACTTAATTTCTATGAAATTGCATAAAATACAAACTTTTTTTGAGCTCAGGTTCGACCCAGCATGGTCTTACAAAATTGTAACAATTCAGTTGATGTGAAAATTTACCCAGGATAAGATTAAATAAGCGTTTAATGTTCGTACACTGTCTTCTCAGATATAACTGGATTTGTGTGAAATTGAATGAAATCCAGTCAGATTTTCATTGTTTGTTCAAATTTGTATGCATTTTTCATGCGGATCAGGTTCTATTGTTGTCACGACAACAGTCTCGCATGCATATTTGATTCGTAGACAGTCATATGACACACACACACACACACACATGCACATGCACACAAGACAAATGTGAATTTCTTTCATTAGCTTTCAGCTGAGGCAGAGTTTCATTTGAAACACCTAATAAACACTTGAATGAATGAATAAGAGCCTGTAAAATGTAGCCAATATTCACACGTCTCTAGTTTTTCACTACCTCATTGCATAACTGCCAGCTGGATATGAGACATACCTGGGAAAAGTATTAGCTCTCTGAGGGAGACCGTTCTCTTGGTAAAGTGTTTCAGGCCAGTCATTTTACCTCAGAGTGAGCATGTCTTCTGCACTTATTAAAGCAGATCTTCTCTCCCAGGCACTGGCTAAATAAAAGAAGCAGAACAGAAGACAGAGAAAGTGAGCGCCAACAAGAATCAGCCTAGTTACAGGCAAGCTATTGACACAAGGTGAAATCTTTTCAGAGATATAATCCCTGTCTGCTTTATGTGCCTCATATTGATTAGCAAACAGCTTGAGAAATGGAGATTACAGGTGCATTAGTCAGTCGTTTACAGGAGTCCGATAGCTTAATTGAAATGAAGTATCTTTTCATTCTGCCACAGAGAATTGAATGATGACGATAGAAAGACTGATCCAGGATCAGGTTCCCTTGGCTAATAATAAATACGTTTAACATTAGACAAAGAGTTTTACAGAAATACAGATTTAGATTTAGAGCAAACAAGTAGAGAGAAAACAGGATTTCATAAGCTTGGGATAGCTCTGGATTGCAACATCTGACACCACATTATAACATTTAAAAAGTGCTCTTCAGTACCTTTCAAACAACACCAGCCCTGAGTCACTGCGATCTACAGTGCCTGAGAAAGAGGCTTTGGACTTCGGGCATTTTAGCCAACTTTGGAGCTCTATTTCTGGAAAAATAATTAGACTCAGACTCTGCTACACATCATTTTCCCCAGGTCAGAGACTTTGTGTATTCAATCAAATTTTTGGGAGAATTTATAAATTTATTTATTTGTTTTTAAGAAATGTTGAACCTGTAGTACTTTATGTTTACAATATTAAACCTCTGTTCATAGCAATTTTTGATTTACATTTTTTATTACAGTCAAAAATGCACATTGTTTATGATTCAAAAATTAAAAAAGTCTTTTCAGTCATGATTTTTTTCTTCATTTAAACGTTGTTCAAAATATCTTCGGAGAATGAAATCGAATCATGAAGCCAGTATCGTGAATTGAATCGAATCATGAACGGAGTGTATTGTTACACCCCTATTAAACATAGAAACAGGTGGATATTCAACAACACTGAACAGTCTGGATTCCAAATGAGACCTGAATATCACTGGATGAGTAATCTCATCTGAAAAAACTGGATGATCAACAGAATGATATGTCAAATTAGCTGAATGAGTAACACTCTATAGAACTATCCATCTGTGTAGATTTATGAGCGACATGCAGCTGTTGTCTGGAACTAAGCAGATACTAACAAGGTTTTGGCAATTTCATGCATAGCATTATAATGTATTATTGTTTCTATAGTAACGGATAATTCAGAGACTTGCATGGTGGACACTCCATATATTTATCTAAATATGATTTCAATTTATTAATATCTAATAAATTGATTAAAAGTGTGTTGGTATTTAATAAAGACAACATATAATCACTGATAGGGTGAAATGTTTATTTAACGTTTTTGTAAAAAGTCTCCAGCGTCAGCGCTTTGTTTTCTGTCATGGAAAAGTCTTTAGGATGGAGGATGTAACATTTCACTCTTTCTCTGTAAAAAGATTTGTTTCCATTTGTCTGTGAACAAGATGTGGTATAAGGGGAATAAAGCACTTCAGGAAATACTGTTATTGGAAAATAATCAAATTCAATATGCTAGTATCTTTGCTTCACATCATTCAGGTTCCAGTATTTGAATGTAGGCCACGTGGATAACCCTGTTTAACCGGGTGAACATACTCTATCTCTGACACGTGGGGTTGTTTACAATTAAAATGTTTATACATGTTAATCTTGATTTAAAAAAAAAATGCAATAAAAGTTGAAGCACTTTTCTTTGGTCTAACTTTATATAATTATAAATAAATGACCGAAATCATTCAATGACCAATATATATATATATATATTTATAAAAAGGAATATAATTTTTTTTTTTTTTTTGTGAAAAGGTCATTGAATGACTTCGCTCATTTTTCAGTCATTATTAAAACTATTCAAAATTTCATTTACAGAATATAAAGAATGAAAACGGGATGTTTTATGATGTCGTTTGCAGCTTTTTGCCATCTTTGCTTTCGCAACATGTGGAGGCTACAGTGGACAGCTGCGGGTTAGTGTGGACTGCGTCAACAAGACGGACAGCAATCTCAGCATCACCATTAAATTCACCTACCCGTTCAGGTAAAGGCTGTTCCAACACACACACCACACACACACCACACACATCACACACAGACCCTGTATAACTTCAGCAGAGGAATGGAAACTTATTTAAAGGAATAGTTTCCTCTTTAACCCAAATGTCCAATGTTTGTTTCTTTATCTTGGCGCTGGAGCATTTTTACTCATAACCCAGCCTACCAAAGTTTGAATGTTGTGGTTGGGTATATAAAAAAATCTAAATATGCTATTCTTTTATTTAGTATTTAGATTACATTGCTTAATGATGTCATTTTTAAGCAAGTATGTGAAGATTTGGAGATGCATTCATGGAATAGTTTTTTTTTAGCTAGACTTCTATTACTTCATAGCTTTATTAGCATGAGTACTATTAGCAAATATCAGACAGCAAACATGTCTTCAAATTGTGTGCATTTTATTCTTCGCTGAATTATCCCCTTAATACTGAGCTGGCTTTAATGAAATCTCTTTTTTATCTATTTTTTTATCTATTTTCTACTTCCACGTTTATGCTTTCTTCACATACTGCGCTGTATAATACCCGTGTGTCATCCCAATGGAGCTAAAACTGTGTTTGTGTGTGTGTGTGTGTGTGTGCTGTCACTCTTTAGTCACTGCTGATATTCCAGCATTAAACAGCTGTGCTAATTAATTGAGTCGAGGTGATTCAGCGTTATGGCCCAAAGTCTAACGACATTTGGAAAAGTTAGAACTAAAAACATCTCCATGGCACCTGCTAAATCATTTCTTCTCTGATAGGTTAAACTTCACCTTTCTACTTCAATTTACCAGCAGTTTCCAGAGGTGCGTGACGAACGCCCTCGCTTATGTCAAAATCATTTATCACAGGCTGAAGACTGAGGATGAGTGGATGCTTAGTGGTGAGAAATCGTCATTTCTCACCAATCTTATCATGGGGGATTTGTGTAACATTATATTTTCTAATCTCTTTCATTTTCATGCAGTTTCATTCACAGAAAGCATGAATCCTGTATTCATAATGCATTCTAATGTGTTTATAAAGTGTTAAACAGTATACCCAGTACCTAAGAATGACTGAAATGAACCTCCATAAATGCTTATAAGTGCTTACATGCATTACATCCGACAATGTATAAGGCATGAACATATGACTTCACAATGCAGGTGAAACCCTTATACAGGAAAATAATCAACAACATTATGGCATGTTGTGGCCCGACATAAAGCAGAGTTACTGTTACCACCCCGAAGTTGATTATTTTCCAATAATAGCACATCCTGAAGTGTTTTATTCCTGTTATACCAGCAATTTGTAAACACTAACTTTTTTAAAGTATTTAAAGAATGACACATATTTTTAATCCATTTATAGTTACGTTTAATGTTGATAAACGTTAAGAAAGGTTAGTTCCTGTTATCACCTACCCTATAGCAGCTATAAACATTCATAACCTCACCAGACTCTCTCTATCGCTCTCTTGACATTAATAAAATTAAAAAAGTAGACACCAGAAAGCGTACACTCGTCTGTCCTCTCATGTTTGATAACTTGAAGTGACAGCTTTTACTCTGACCGTAAACAAAGTGCTGATACTGGAGACTCCTTCCATAAATACTAAATAAACCTCTTCTTACAGAAACACTCACCATATGAACACACACATTTTGTAATCCATTTATGTGGAGTGTCTGCCGTACAAGTCCCCATGAATAAGCTGTTACTATGGAAACAATAACTAGAAAATTGAATCTACACCCTCTGACCAATCAGAATTCAAGATTCAACAGTGATTATTGTAGTTTTGTGTGTTAAAACATTATTGTCATTGTTCTTATGAACAGTTTATAACATGTTAAGTATCCTGACATTATAAAGTCTACTCATGCTTTATAAATTGTTATACATGTAACCATAACTACTTAACTATAATTATTTATGAGCAATTACACTCATATAAGAGATGATAGATGCTAATTAACATGTTATAAATGTATGTGTAGTGCATTTTGAAATAAGAGTTCATAGGAGGTTTTAGAAACAGGAAAAGGCTTCAAAATTATATAAAAAAAATAGTGTTGTAAGATCAATGCTTCTGAGCTGTTTAATAAAACGCCAGCCATATATAATACAAGCAAAAAAAATTAAATAATATAGATGTAAACTTTCATTGTGGTTTTAAAAAGACACTTTAGGATCAGAGAGAAATTTTTAGGCTCCTGGCTCTCAAACAAAAGTGGAGCAGAAATATATGAGATATATGGCCAACTCCATTTAAAATTTATGTTAAGATAAAGAAGAGAAAGAGGGAAAGAAAAGAAAAGAAACTAGGACAAGATTAGATTAAAGTACTGCCTAGTAAAAGAAAAGTAAAATAAAATGAAATAAAGCACTTTAAGTTTTGTCTTGTTTTGCAACTGAGAAAAGGAAACCCGTTCTTTAAAGGGATTTTCTTATAATGAAACTTTTTTTCAAACATCTCTGAGGCCTTGAAGTCAAATATGCACACACAGTCAAACACAGTCCCAGATCAAATTTCTGAGGCTGACATACAGTACGTCTTTGAAGTTCCTCTCAGATCTCTCTTTGCTTTAATAAGCGCTAAAGCTGCCACTCTTTGGATGTACTGTATCACACTCCGAATTAGATTCCATTGTGAGAAAGGGACATTAATATTACACTGAAATCCTGTCCTTCAGAGAAATATGACTGAACTCCAGTACAGAGGAATGACGCTGGTGTTGTGCTGCTTCCTCTCTTATCACACCTGCCAGTTTCCCTCAGGTACAGGCTGATCACTTGTACCAGACACTATCACCAATCGTTCCTGAATTCTTGTTTATTCGATTTCTTCTCCGATTAGCTGAGGGGTTTATTGATTTGTCTGCTCTAGCCGCATGTGGGATAGACTGAACGTGGCATGTGCGGGGCAGTTCAGTGTTCTCACATAGGCACATATCTGACAGGTAAAGTACTAAACACAGCAATTTTATCACAAGTTTATTTGTTCATGCACGTGGTGCCATGAAATTGTATCACCATGACTCCCTTTAGAAGTGTATGACATCAGGCAGAGTCGTAACAGATACTTCAGGGTCTCATATTACAACAAAAAAAGGATCCAGAAGCTGTTTTAATGACCTGAAAGTGGACAGAGGCGTTGCCTCGGCTATATCTAAATTCAGAACGAAATGAAACAGCGCTAGACAAGCGGCGCTGAAAAAAGAGTGCATAAGAAATGATAAAAAAGGGAGGAGAAAAAGGCTTGTGTATCAAAAACTACAGAGCTCTTTAGAAAACAAGCAGGCTTATGTAATTCACAGGAAACATGGCACAGCAGAAACATCGCAAATGAGCATGACATCTTCCTCCAGTCCTGCAGCTACGCCGACCTTCTATCCCAACGTCCTCCTCCTCCTCCAAACACAAAGCACGGATTGTTGTTAGAATAGAATAACAACAGAATAACCATAGAATAGAAAAGTGATTCATGCAATAGAATTGATTCATCTAATATAACAGAATGTAATATAACTGAATAGAATTGAATAGAATAACAACGGAAAATAGAGAAATGAATTCATATAATAGAATAACAGAATAAAATAAAATTGAGTAGAATAGCAATAGACTAGAATAAAACAGAACAGAATAAAGGGATTAATTTAATGATAGGTAATAACAGAATAGAACAGAAAATATAGACTAATAGACTGCATAGACTTTAATAGACTAAACTAGAATAAATGAGAATAGAATGAAATACAGTAATAATAATAATAATAATAATAATAATAATAATAATAAATAGAATAACAATAGAATAGAAAAGGGATTGATTGAATAGAACAGTGTAGAAAAGAATAGAAAAAGTGATACTTAGAATAGAAATGAAAATATGCATTTAATAGACTAAACTAGAATAAAGAAGAATAGAATTTAATGAAATAATAATAAATAGAATAACAGTAGAATAGAAAAGGGATTAATTTAATCTAACAGGATAGAGTAGTCTAGACTGGAGTAAAGTGTGTGTATTGTAAGAAGTGGTTTAAGGTGAAGTGTGGGAGGAATGCTGTGGTCATGGAGCGATCTCAGAGTGTCTGAGAGACTCGATGTGGAAGTGGAGGATATCTGGAGGTTTTTTAAGTGTTTGAAACACAGATTCCTCAGGTATATGTGTGGCAGCCTGGGGAACCTCTCTCTCTCTCTCTCTCTCTCTCACAGGCTGAATCAGGTGACCTTCACGGTGCCCACGTGTGAAGGCAGGCAGCAGGAGCAGCTCCACCTGGACGGAGACTTCTCTTCATCTGCCGAGTTCTTCGTCACTATCGCCGTCTTTGCCTTCCTCTACTCGCTGTTCGCCACCGTGGTTTACATCTTCTACCAGAACAAGTACAGAGAGAACAACCGCGGCCCTTTTATCGTAAGCGCAAAAAAACTCTTTACATCAGTGCACCTGTTCAATATTTGTGTCATGTAAGTAATAAAACACATAGGGTTATGCTGCTGTAGGAAAATAATCAACAACAGGGCAATGTCATGGAGCCTGACATGAAGCAGAATTACTCTTACCATCCTGTAGTAACATCCTGAAGTGTTTAATTCCTCTTTTACAACTGTGATTTGATCAAGATTACATTTTTTTAAACTTATTTAAAGAATAACACCTAGTACTTTTTATGCATTTAGAGTTATGAAACAAAGTAGTTATAGCAGCTATAAACACTCATTCCCTCACCAGCATCTCTTTTTTCTCACTCTTTAAGATAAGATAAGATAGACAAAAAAAGTGTAACTTGTTACATGTTACAAAAAAAAAACAAAGTGCAAACTCCTCTGTCCTGACAACCAAAGCACTGACACTGGAGACTCCTTCCATAAATGTTAAATAACCATGTCCTTTATTTATATAAATCTTCACTATTATAATTATAATCATTATTATTATTAATCTTAGATTATGTGGCACGTCAGCCATACAGGTCCTTGTGAATGAGTTGTTACCATAGACACAATAACGTATTATTGCTGTCAGAGCTGCTGTTAGAGGAAATTAAACAATACTTTCTGACCAATCAGAATTGAGAATTCAACCTTTATCAACCCTGTTTTCCAGTTTCATAATATTACCTCTTACATTTAAATGCATTAAAATCAAGAGAGCTAGATTTCAGCATTAGCTGGAATTATTGTTATTATTATTATTATTATTATTACAAATGATAAAACATTCTAATATTCTAATTTGACACAACATGAACAGCTAACTGGTTCGTTATTTAACCTGCCACTGGCTTAAAACTCGTTCCTCATTAGCGTGATGTATGTGTGTACTTGAACAATAATCTCCTAGGAGACCTAGCGGTGAAATGAACAAGATGTGTGATTGCACACTGAGGAAATCTCATTTACATCTAGGTTTCAATTTGTACAAAGATCTCCTGTAGTGAAGTGGAATAATCGGACTCGGCTTTGCAGACTGCTTGTACCTTCAGTTGAATTACAGTGTATTCTCATTACACACGTATGCAAGTGAAATCGAACATATAAGAGAATGTAGGAGAATTTAGCAGCACCTAATGCAAGAAATAAAGGCAATGTAAAGAAATGTCTTAAAGTGAGTTAGTGTAATAAAGTTCACTTAAATCCAGCTGTGTTTGTACAGGACTTCATAGTGACGGTGGTCTTCTCCTTCATGTGGCTGGTGGGTTCGTCTGCCTGGGCCAAAGCTCTGTCAGACGTGAAGGTGGCGACGGACCCTGATGAAGTGCTTCTGCTCATGTCTGCGTGTAAAGTGCAGACCAACAAGTGTGGCTCGGTGTACGGGCCAGTCTGGTCCGGCCTCAACACCTCTGTGGTATCACTTCATTTACTCTTAGATCTGTGAGATGGAGACGCAGTTTCTCTGTTAATAATTTTAAGTAGAATAAAGTCAAAAATATGGTACGGGTAAGGAATATCGCTGACTTAGCTAGTCAATACAGCGGGGTCCTAAAGTCTGAGAGCACAAGTGAAAATGCACTACATTTAAATTTAATACAACAGTTTTCATTACAAATGATATTAATGATGACAGCTTGAGTGAAAAGTAGAAGTATTTACATGAATTTCAGAGTTCGGTACATCCCCGTTTTGCTTTAAGGACGGTGTGCACTCGAGCTGGCATGGACTCCACAAGATCAAATCCATCAGAATGTCGTCAGAACACATGCTTCAGTAGAAGAGACATGAGGAAAATCTGACCTTTTGTACGAAGCAGTTAACATGTTCAATATCAGACATTTGATTACATTTAAATAGGGACCTAGAAGTAGTGCAGAATCTTGAATGATTAAATATTGAAGATATTGAACATTTAATTTCTTTGTTTTAAATAGTTTAAAATTCTAAAACTTTCTGTTTATTTCCAATTTTAAGTGAAAAAAAAAATCATCTTAGACTTTTGGACCCCACTGTACCACAGTTTATTATTATTAAGGTTGCAATAAATTGAAAAATCTTTTGCAACACTAGCAATATATACCTGATCCATTCATGCAAACACTCCTGAAGTTGTAAATTTTTATATTTCTTATATTTATATTTCTTTAAATAATTAATTAAAATAATTCATTGTTAGATTATAAGACTGAGGTGTTTAAGTGTGGAACCATGCACCGTTTTTTACAATTGTCAGGTTCATAATAATAAAAATATTGATCAAAGAGGACAGTATGTGACATCTCAAGTACATCACTGCGACCCAGTGATATATTTTTTTTTTTCGTTTTTTTGTTTAAAGTAGATAGTGATAAACATATTAACTTAACTCTAAAATATTTTACATTTTAATATTCGCTGGTTTGCTTCTACGCCTTTGGTCTGTAGTGTACGTACAAGTTTCTGCATATACTTTTTTGGACAGTCAAAGACAAAGTTAATTTGAATTTTAAATGACTAAATTATTGTTGAAATTAAAGCTGTGTTGTTGGGATATGTACTGTTAATATCCTTTATAATAGCTCTTGTGTAATAGCCCTCAATTACCAGTAACTGAGAGTTTTAATCACCAAAATTTACATTCCAAATCTATGTTTTTTACTTATTTATTTTTATTGCAACCTCGTGAATAAATTGAGATTTTTTTGTAAAAACACAGGGTCGTTAAGCACAAGCATCATATAAATTGTCAAAATGCGGTATATAATAATTGCAACAAACATATTACAGAATAATGAAATGCACTTTATCTTATACACAGTGTAATAAGGTCCAAAAGTGTTATAGACACATTCACTTATGTGTCTATGTTCAAATGATCAATCTGAATGGTAGAGAGCATTCCTGCTTTCACATGACACTTTCTCCTTGTCTGTATTTAATAAAATATCAGAGTTATGAGAGTAAAAAAATGAAAGTCTGGAACTTTCACATTTTCACAAAATTTCAGTTGAATAATGAATCTCATTTGTCCATGTGTTGTGTGTTTCACTCTGATTTCTAGGTGTTCGGTTATCTGAACTTTGTCCTCTGGGCCGGAAACATCTGGTTTGTGTTCAAAGAGACTGGCTGGCACAAGGGTGGAGCTGCACGATACCCGACACCTGCTCCTGAAAAACACACCACCGCCTTCAACCAGCAACCCTACAACCAGCAAAACTGCAACCAGGGCACCTTCGACCAATCAGGAGCAAGCTTCGGAGGAACCGGAGGCTTCGGCCAATCAGACTACAGCCAGGTGGGGAGTTACACCTCAAGTGGGCCCATGTCCTACTGACCGCACACCATTTTATCTTCCAATCACACACGAGCTAATCACAAATGATGTATTTACTTAAAAAAATCAGAAGTTCAGAATCAGAAGTTATGCCAGTTTTTTTTTTTTAAATGAATCACAAAAGGGGTGGGTTTTTTTTTTATTCATCTGAAGGTATAAGTGAAGTCTGAAGGTACACACTTGGGAAAAGTTTCCCTTAAGGTTTCTTCAGAACCTGTAATGGTTCTATGTAGAACCCTTGCATAGAGTATTTTTGCTATCAGAAAGGGCTCCAAATAAAACCCTTAACTACTCAAAGCATCCTTGAAGAACCTTTTTCCCGGCGAGGGAGCCCACCCCAGCCACTGGGGTCGCACAAGACAGTGCATTCCCAGTGCTGGGCCCATAAAAACAGTGCCAAATCAAATATGAGGCCCAACCATCCGCTGTGGTGACCCGTAATGGGAGCAGCTGAACGAACATCAACAACAAGAGTTTCACATACGCAAAAATAAAGGGGCTGGAAATGGTTCTTTGGAACGTTGCTGTAAAAGAACCTTTGGTTTCCTTAGGAAAATTGTGACTGATGGATCTTCAACCATTTTTGTTGGTGATACGAAGAACTAAACCTTTTTTCCACCATGAATGTTACCATTATGTCGAAGAATCTCTGTGGTGGAAAATGATGAAAAAAAATTACTCAGTTTAACAGAAATGGTTAAAATAATATCAAGGATGGAAATGTTCCTTAGGAAACCAAAAATGTTAGATAGTTAAGGGTTCTTAGCTTCCTCAAGGGTTCTACTGGGAACCATCTCTGATTGGGAAACATGAAGTTATAGGGTTCTACACTGAACCTTTAAGAGTTCCTCCAGAGGGACAACCAAAGGGTTCTAGATTTATTATCCACATTTTTGACCCCATAATATAATGCTGGTGTTTTGTGGTTTGTGCTCTTTTCTCTCTAATAGTTTTATAGGGGGAAAAAACCCCAGTGTATATTTCTGTACTCTTTAAAGTTTTCTGTATTGTGTTGGCTTGATGCATGATGTGCGACTCAAGTTATTAATAAAATAAAGCCAACAAATGTAACAGAAAGCAGAAAAATTCATATTAAGTTTAAAATAACATGTAAATTACATATATATAGTTGTTATAATTTAAGAAAAAATATATTATTAGCAATTTCTTCCTGGTTTTAAGTCTTTAAAGAGCTTGAATTGAACCTTGTTTTGATGTGATCACTGAGTTTGATTGACATTTTCTCAGCTGTAGCAGTTGGCTGAGATATAGAGACATGAGATGGGATATAACTGTGTGTCAAAACTGTTTTAAAGCCAATGTTGTCTGTTCGCATGTGTACAATACACGTTCCATCAAGTCTAGTGCACGTTTCTTGCTGTTGATCTCTATTTCATACTCTCTTTTCTCTTTTTCCTGATTTTTGTACATCACATGAACTGTTCTCTTTCCTAAATGGATATTATTTAATGAAAAAAGCCATTGAAAAAAAAAAGAAATAAATTAACTAGATTTCTGTGGTTAAAAAAACAAGCCTGCTAATAAGATAATTGCAAAGCATGGCATTTAAAAAAAGAAAAGAAATTTATTATTTATTATACAATTCACATATGCTTGCTTGTTCGAATGTGTATCTTTTTAAAGTTTGTTTGTCTGTATTCATTTTTTGTAATTAATCCCATGGTGTGAATGGTACTGCATGTGCATTTTGAGTAATGCTAATAAAGATTGTGTACAGAGCCCGAGTCAGATAGTCTTCTTATAGAAATGAACATGTTTACTATTATTATAGAGTATTACAATTTAAAAAAAATAGAGTTAGGGTGGAATAGTATGATGAATAAATTCATGGTAGTATCACATACAACCCAAAATCACTAGTTTTTTTTTTTTTAACAGTGTCTGTTTCTATGTTTTTATGTCCAAATGCTAGCATTATATTATTTATTTAAGGAAACTACTTATTTCTTTAATTAAGTAAGGAATAAAACACTTCATATAAAATAATCAACAATGGTGTGGTGTGATGCGACCCAGTGCAACTGTTACAAGCTACTGCTCCTATTCCAAAGTTGCGTGTTTTCCTATAACAGCAATTTGCCAGTGCTGTCATTTTTACGAAATTATTAAATAAAGACATCATACTTTTTATCCATTTATAGTTATTTAATGCTGTGAAACAAGTTAGTTCCTGTTATCACTTACATTATAGCAGTTATAAACAGTCGTTCCCTCACCAGCCTCTTTCTTCTGTCTGTGGAAGGAAAATTCTAATTTTGACAAAAATAAAAGCTTGTCATGATACCAAGAAACTCGCAAAGCCCAGAAGACTTCCCTGTGGTGGATAACGTAGTTGCAACTTTACTTTTGACACTGGAGACTCCTTCCAAAAATGGTAAATAACCATCCCCTCGTAAAACAAAAATTTCACCATGTCATATCATATTTATATAGAGCGTCTGCCCTGGATGTAAGTTGTTACTATAGAAACGATATTATGTGTGTTTGTGTACAAATATATTTATATTTGTAAACTGTAAAATTAGTCAACACCATCCAAACAATCAAAATGATGTATTCAGCAATATGTAAATGTGTGTAAATAACATTTTTTAATTGTAACTGTCTGCAACTATTCTGCATTTCCTTGTGAGAGTATACCAGTATATTGCCACACCTCTACTGTGTGTAAACCTTTTCCTTGCTTTTTAAGATACCTAAACTTTTAACATAGCTACATCTTACTTAGTAGAGCGTTCTCTCCAGCAGGAGACTTGTGTTCAGTTTTCCACCTCCACACTGAAGGTTGAGCTGAGCACCCTGGGCAGTTATTGACTGGTGTGCCTCCACACCGTTTTCACATTGTGTCCACATTTATTTTCTCATTTGATTCCATACTGCGAGCTGGATAACACCTCCACAATTCAACTCTACACTGTTCTCTAACCCAGAAAGAAAACATTTTCACCTTCATATACATCTGGTAATCAGAACTCATGACTGTTATTAAGATAAGAGGCTGAGCAACTGACTAACTAGCAGGAAATGTGTAAATGTGCCATAACGCTAGTTATGTCCTTTTATGCTAACTTCTCCTGTTTACAAAAGTTTCAGGCATTTTAATAATGAAGTGATTTTGGATTCACTTTAAAACAGTGAGTCAATGAGTCATGAAACAAAGTCAAACCACTAACAATTTCTAAATTCACACCAGGGTAATTCCTAGTCTAAACAGATCACCAGAAAGGGTATCGTAACTAGCAAGTATGCTAGTTATGCTAACCTCTAATTTGTAGTGTGTTTAGATGCAAAGAAAAAAAATCTCACATAACAAAATCAGGAAAATCGAATATATAGCCAAGTGATTATGATAGAAAAAATTCAACAAATAGTCTAATGTTGCAAGAAAAGCAGCGAACATTAAACTGCTAACAATTGCTAACTATCTAACGTTACATCATGCTAATTTCTGGCGTAAACAGATCACTAGAGAGGTGCTAGTTATGCTAACCTCTATTTTGTGCCATGCTAACTTTTAAAAAAATCTTAAAATCATATAAATATCTAATCAGTGTAAGATTTTTGTAACATTTCAACAAATAATTTAGTGAGAAAAGCAACAACCACTAAATTGCTAACCACTGCTAACTATTTGCAGGAGTTTAATCATGCAATTCAATTTCTGGTGCTATGCAAGGCTAAGTACAGAATCAGGTGTGGTTTTACAATATTATTTTCTTGTTTTGTGGAAATTATACAAATCTAATTTGTATAAAAAATAATTTTTATACCGTTTTATCAGTTATTCAACATGATTGGACACTGTTTGTCATATAAATGGATTTTTAACCATTTAAGAAAAAGTGAAATCTGATTCTTCATTGTTGTTTTTTTTTATTATTATTATTTTGTTGTGACACCAAGCATTTACTCAAATGGTAACACATAAATTTTTGTCATCTCCTAAAGACAATCACTTGAATAAATTTTAAAAAACTAATTAATGATAGAGCAGATCCTGTATAAGTGCTCTTATTTAGGGATACTTGTTATCCAGCTGTCAAAGCAAATAGGACAGATGGAGTGGACGATCAGGAGGTTTTATTCCACACCGTGTGTGTGCCGAGGCCAAAGTTCTGACCAAAATCTCACTGAGCACAGCGTTCTCTCCTGACTCCTTTTCAAGTGCACTTCGGTGCTGTTACCATAGCGACAGGGGAGGAGATGTGGAACGGCACGCTGCGGGCCTGTTCTTTCTCAGTCATAGTGCAGAGAACAGAGCATCTTGACTTTTATACAGCGAGAGTGAAAAGAGCTAGGTGTTGCATTGTGCGGGAAAACACGGGACACGGGAAGGCACTGGGCAGGTGAAGACAGACAGAAGGCGAAAGTAAGAGTGAGTGTGAGTGAAAAGTCTGTCTGACATTCGAACTGCATAAAGGAGACTTCAGTCCAAGACTAGCCATAATGTCAGCTTTAATGTGGACATGGATCTGAAGTCAAAGATCAATCACAAATGGATTTTCTTGCTGCTTCTGCAGAGCGTCTAATGGTGTAAGGCTTAAGGGTTCTTTGGATGGTCCATCCATGGGAACATTTATAGGTTTCTACCTTGAGCCATACAACTGAAAGAACTCAAATATCCAAAGAACCTTTGAAGAACCATATTGTGTAAGAGTTGAGGTTATAAAATTGGTTCTAGTCTCTGTTGTTGGGATTTAGGAACTTTTAGGGATTTCCCTAAACTATTGAACCCTTTAACCTGGTTCTACAGGAGTATAGAACCCTTAGCCATTCCCTGAGGAACCCTTGGAAGAACCTTTTTCTTTCTAAGAGCATACTTAAAAACTAAACACTGTCAATGGAAAATGAACTACATCCTAAATTCTGTTGTTTGGACCATTTTTTTAATCTCTATCCAGCAGTTTGTAGAGCTTTTTTTCAGAGATATCACAAGCAGCATTGTCGGTTATAGAAAGTGTACATCCATTGTCTCCACTGAGAATTAAAAAAAAAAAAAACATTTAGGCAAAACAATGCAGTAGTTTTGGCTCCCCACCTTGTGACATTCCCAATCTATTTGCTCCATTATTGCTTGAAATCCTGACATTATGATATTAAACCCCACTCCAGCAGCCTGTTTGGGGGTTGTTTTTAGACGCTTGAGACAAACTTCTCAGTGTCTGTCCATCCAGCCTGGTTCTGACTCATCGGGTCGTCGTGTCTAGTTCTCTGCATGATACTGAGAATCGCTTTTCTGTCTCCTGGTGGAATGAAGGGAATTCGGCTGCCGTCGACACTCTAAAACAGAGAGCTAATTAGAAACAGCATGGCCAACTGCTGGGACCGTATTTGATTATTCATGGGATATGGCCGGGTTTGAAGTAGTTCATTGTGGGTTCTAATGTTCCTCACAGCATTCAGGATATTTTGTCATTATATGCTGGTAATAATGCTTGTTTACTATTGGGGAAATTGATGAAGTGCTGTGTTAGATGTTAGTCTTCCTTAACGTGTACGATTACTTGTAGAATTATGTCATTAATAGTTTTATTAGCTGCTTCGTGACTAATATCTGTACTAGACTCTCAGAAATAAAGGTAACAAACTGTACGTTTCCTTGAATGGAGTGGAGTGGTGGAGTGGTGTCATCCTCTTTGGACCTTATGCACGTGCAAGTTGTGTTCCTTTGAGGTAGTGGTCCTTAAGGTCCAAAAATGTACCTTAAAATATGTTAAAGGTACACTTTATTCATGTTTTCAAGTATAAGATACATACTGAAAGGTACTAAAGATATAACCTTGGTTATATAACCCCCCCCCAAGTCCCTACCTACAAACTTTTGAAGGTGAAATAGTACGCAGATGATAATATAGATCCATTTTAAACTTAAAGGTACAACAGTCAGTATTACAATAGTCAGTATTTATGGCTAGCACAAATAATGTGGGAAATGTTGTAGAAATTATAAAAATAATAGCTTAAGCCATTGTCTCAGAACAAGTATATTACATAGCAAAAAAAGAAAAAAAAAACAGTTTGGAAACCTGCCTTCCAATCCAGAATGTTTGTTTGTATTTGGATTGGCCTCTTGTCAGTCATCTAGTTAAATCTACGTGTACCACCGTAAATTTTGGGGCGGAGCTTTGTGTACATGGGTGGAAATGGGGGCAGGCTCAGTAAGAAAAAAAATCATTCAAATTTTATTCAGCTCCACCCATTTAACCATTTAACCATTAGAGGCCTTTTCCCCATAAATTTTACCTAATGCACCTTTAAATTTCTAAATACAGACTATTTTCAAAATTATGCTAAAAGATTTTTGGTGAAATTGACTCCCTTGACTTGCTAGTGATGATAGTCTTGTAGCTTCACTCCCAAGTTAAAGACACCAGAAACATCAAACAACTCGGCTGTTTGACTACATTTGTGTTAAAGTGGAAATTGTGTAAACTTGATTTTTCAGCTTTGTGTTTGAACCGGATTTGGCCTTGCTTGTCAGATTTGATAAAAGTCTCCACCAAATGAACGGATGCAAACGTAACATGGTGTGACAGATGCAGTAATCAGTGTCACATGTGGGTATGCAGGTGAAATGACATCAGAAACTTGCATAGAACTTCCTGTTTCTGGAGAACAAGACAAGCCACACCAAAGCATTTGTTTGTCATCATTTCATTAGAAATTAAAATGGCTGGAAAGGGTTCACCAGGTTCTCCCAGCAGAGTTAAAGAACATTTGACTCCCACTTGACAATCTACTGCCAGCATGAAGTCCCACACACTTGAGTGTGGGCGATTAGACGTATAGGCTTAAACAGACCTAGAGCATGGCTGTTTTAGAGCAGATCGATGTGAAAGGTCTTAACTCCATCACTGAATGTCTGTGGATTGATTGCTTTAGACTAAACAAACAGACCTGCAGCTTGGGCATGGAAATCTTGGAACGGGGAGCTGAAGAAAGTGTAGTTTAGTGACCTGTGCTACCTACAAGGTCCTCTCTTTTTTCTAATCTGTCTGGTTCTTTCCAGCGTTGCAATGATGCAAAGAAGACTCTGATGATTTGTAGTCAGATTATATTCCAATCACAAAAGCTATCAAATTTTTGATACTGAAAATCGTTTTCCTATAATCACAACCAGCTTAGAAGACACCAAACAGGAAGTGTGACCATACCCTTTGCATATTGACCTTAAAAAACTTTAGATATGTCTTTGGTCCCACGGTCTTACATTACCAGTGGACGTTCATGTCTTTGGCTCACTCGGGAGTGCTGTTGGAAACAGGAAGTCAGGCTGTATCTCAGGAAAGCATTTGTGTACCTACACCAAATCTATGAGCAACAGGAAGTGAATCAGTATCTTGCCAGTGCTGTTGCCATTCGACTGAGGAAATCCATCCCGCAAGTCACAGTTAACCATGGACCCAAATAAAATGGATCAAGCCTTAACTTCCACATTCCCTCATAGTGCTTGGACCAATTAATCACCACACATGGCTAGATCTTGTCTTATAATTACAAAATTAGTTTACATAATAAACTGTTAAATCATTAAACATTAAAGTAATTAGAAGTATACATTTTGATGAGAGCTCTACAGAGTGTTATTCTGTTATGATAGTGGTGAAACATCAGATCCTCCTCAGAGCCATTTCTATAATTTTTCTATAACCTGCAGAACAGATCTAACAGATGTTCTCTATCCCTCAGTCCTGAGAAATGGTCTTTTAATGTGTGACAGCAGCACCATCTCCTGGGTTT
The DNA here is from genome assembly GCF_027358585.1 of Pangasianodon hypophthalmus. Taxonomy (NCBI): domain Eukaryota; kingdom Metazoa; phylum Chordata; class Actinopteri; order Siluriformes; family Pangasiidae; genus Pangasianodon; species Pangasianodon hypophthalmus. Next base: position 4,013,053 of record NC_069729.1, on the reverse strand, counting down.
GAGCATCACTACACACTGCCATTTCATGCCAAGTTCATCATTTCATGGTAAGTTCATCACTTCATGCTAATTACATCATATATATTAGACACAAAAACAAAAAGAATTGTGAAAACATCAATTTTATTACAATGTATTGTAATATTGTATTAAAAGATACTATGTAAATGTGAAATGGGAAGGGGGGAAAAAAAAACACTCTATAGAGGGAAAAAGAAAAACTAATCTCCGTTTTCCATTGGGCTTTCTTGGGACGTTTCATCATTCTCCATCTTTTCATCATCTGAAAAAACAAGAAATTCAAAACAACAATTCAGCTGATAGAAATGCAGGAAGTATGAAATTATGATAAACCTGACTGAAACGATCAGGAACAAAATAGCTCCTACTGGAATTTAATCACACGTTTTGGCTGGAGACCTGAAATCTGGAATCTGATTGGTCGGAAAGTGTAGCGCATCGCGTTTACTCACTCGACAAAAAGTCAACAAGTCGTTGCTGAACCATTTGAGTATGAGCTGTGGTGCTCTGTCCTTGCATCGCACGTAAAATATATTATTCGCTTCTGGCTAGCGTCTCGGTTTTTATTTTGAAGTGTTTAACTGCATCATGAGGAGGAGTGTTAAATAACTATATTATGGTAGACATTTTTAAATACCATACCTGATTCTGAAAAGACCGTCTGCCATTCGTACATGCTAATTAATCCGCCTAGTAAAAACCAATCTACTGTCGGAGACTCGGCCGATGTGTGTAGTGCAGCAGGCGTTGGGACATGTATGATTGCGCTGTAATTACAGCCCCGAGGTGCGTCACACCACCACAAAGTGTTTTACCTTGTGAAATTCAATAACGCATAAGGTTTTTTTTTTCCTGTATCTGTTTGTTGAACCTACTCGTCTATCAGACTAGCTCGTCCTGAGCTACAGATCCGTCCACCCTTTTTTTTTTTTTTCCCCCTCTACAACTAAGGGGAAAACTTGATTAACATTTCCCCTTGAACAGCAACAGCAAGTAGTTTGCTAAAGTGAATGGTTTTCACCGTGAATAGATTTCACCGAAAGAATCTCTCTCCACACTACGGCTTAACATTAGTTCTTCAGTGTTTCTTCTCGATATTTAAGCAAACATCTGATCCTGCTGCTTTAATGAGCACCCGTGTAGTAGTTCCACAGAAGGTGTGACTCACTCTCTAGTGTCTGCTGAAGCTCCTGGATGGTACTGAGAAGCACGTGGAACTGTTTCTTACGCAGCTCCAGCTGAAGGAAAAAGAGAAGGTGAACATTAGTGCTGTGGTTTTTTTTTTTTTGTGGTGCATGAAAGAAAGAGAGAGAGGAATTAAAATGACCAGGAAGCAGAGACTTACCTTATCTTCTACATTCTCTTTGATTTGTGAAAGCTGTTGAAGTTCTTTGTCCAGCGCTTCAAGCTGTCTGTGATGACAGGATCATACCATAATATCAGTTACTAACGTAATCTGGAGATTATTAAAATATCTTTATATCGTTTATATTACCGTGTCTACGTGCGTAATTAAACAGTACTTATACTTACTCCATCGTTTCATGTCTGTCTGGATGTTGCTGGATGACTTTTGCCAAAGCATCATACTCTAAAATACAAGAAAATCACACTTTTTCATTATTTGTGTAATAATAATAATAATAATAATAATAATTATTATTATTATTACTACTTCTACAGATGTAACGTAGTAATCACACCTTGGCGGTTCTTTCGTATCCTCTTTGCTCTCTGGATCTCTTTTTTGCATTCTGCGATTTTCTCATGTGCGGCTGATATACTTTGCTCTGTGTTGAGGAAACAGACCAGAAATGAGCGCAAACCTCAAACACAGACATTTCACCTGCTCCAATTCTATCAAAACGTAAAGGGAAGTACTGCTGAATCGCCTCCATGTGACTATATTTAACTGCTCTGATTGACTTTTTAAAGAAATGCTATCATTTATCCATCTAATACTGGGAGTGCTCCTACACATAATGCATGTTTCACCCAGTCACTGCACCGCTTTAACAGAGGGATTAAAAAAAAAAGTCTCATGAATAATAATTTTTACTTCATGTAATCAATATGGTTAAAGTTAAAGTCAGGCTGAGGGTGGTTTCTTAATTCAGTCTTAGTCTTTTTTCCTACTTCACTGGTCTAATACAGTTAACAAGCAGCCATGTGACTGAATATAGTCAGTGAAGGATTATGTAAGAAGCATCACATCCATACTGCAGAACAGCCAGACTGGTTTGAGCTGACAGGAAGTCTAGAGTAACTCTAATAACCACTCTGTACAAACGTGGCGAGCAGAAAAGCATCTCAGAACAAACAAAACGGCGAACCACGTGGCAGATGGGCTACAACAACAGAAGACCACGTCGGGATTCACTCCTGTCAACCAGGAACAGGAATCTGAGGCTACGAAACTGGACGGTTTTTGGACAGAAGATTGGAAAAAGCTAACTGTACTAGCTACATTCACTCAGAAAGCTCACCGACACTCTCTACTCCAAGCTTGATTTTCTTTGTAATGTCCTTAAACATGTTTAATGAGTTGTATATGACAGGATAAAGTGTTCTGTGTTTGTCTGTATGTATTTAAGTTTATTGTGATACCAGCTTCCATGGCTATTTCATGGCAAATACAGATACTAATCAAACATTAAATAAAATTCAGCTTATAAAAAAAATCAAACGTTTCTGTGCAACATGACGAGTCTATAAAAAATTCTTTACATTTACTTGTGATAAAATTGTAAACGTTTTCCTGGGTCCATCTGACAAAACATGTCTTTTAAAGATTGTCCTGATAAAAGGTGTTGTCTCATGACATTAAAATAGGGCAGACCACAAAAATATCTTGTACAGTCAAGGGAGTGTTACAGTATTGACATTTTGGTGGTTCTTCAGCCTTCAGTAGATATTCATGAGTCTGGTGTGGAATATACAGCACCTCGTGTATGCCACTTGATCATGTCTAGAATTAAAAGGGTAGATGTATATTTATCAAGTTTTTTTTGTGTAAACAGTAAACAGGAACTAACTGTAACTGAAGAAATGTCGCACCACAGGATTTGTCCAAGAAATCATTCATGCGAGTTGTTTGGATCTGTCACTTTAAGGCTTTATATCAAATTTGCACAGACTTGAAATTTAGCTTTGTCTCAATTGAAATGTCGCTGAAATTGTAGCTATGTATCACACACGTTCACAGAAAACAGACATTTGCCTGACTAGTGTGGATGTAAGGTGTCTGCTACTGCGCTTGTCCAGGCAGCGAGACACTTTCCAAGCACAAACATCACATCCACGAACACGGAACTGCTCTCACCGATGTCTGCGTAGATCGTTTCATAGTTCTCCATCTCCTTCAGGTTCATGTCGTACACCAAAAGCGTCTTTCCCATCGAGAACTCGCACTGTGACAAGCTTCCCAGCATCCTCTGGTACTGAGCAAACCTGCAGGAAAGGAGACGGAACAAACGTTAACGTCTGTAACAGCGTAACTGCCCTGTGACTAGTAAAATCTTAGATCGGATTATATGACGGATTATATGACGGATTAGATCACCCTTCTTCTGGCGTCACGTTTGAGTGGCACCATTTAATGAAGCTTTTCAGGAGGACGTTGATGCGTCTGTCGTCTCCGGCTCCGTCGCCGTCGATGAGCAGCCGCTTACGAATGACCTCATCTGCAATAAAGTCAGGCACAGGAGCGTACAGAAGCTGACACATAGTCTGAGTGCAAAAATTTGCACACCCTCAAGACAGAAAGTAATCTGATTATTACCAACAAAACATTAGTGTGTTTGGTTTCGTAGATGTTCCTTCATCATTACAAGTAACAAAAAATGGTCAAAAAAAAAAAAAAAAGCCAAGATGTTTTCCCTTTTCCCACCCAGAAAATATATGGGGGGTGCAAACTTTTACACTGAAGTGTATGTAACTTCAAATGCCACAATAATTTTATTATTAATAATAATTTTATTACAATTTTATTCCTGATTTCTTATTTTGGCTAAGTTGCTAAACTTTAATAATTTTACGATGAATTCTGATTTTTTTAAATTCTCCTTCTCTGGTAGTTGTAAACACTACTTCAGCAGGACGTGGGCTGAATCCCAAATGACTCCTAATTACAAAAAGAGTGCACTATATACTTTGTAAACGCCATTATTTTTTACACTCTGTAGTGAACCTATAAAGGAAACAGTGAGTGGTTTGTTATTCAGCCTGGGGAAAACGTTTACATGCTAACTCTTATTAATTATGACTTATTGTTGCTACTAGCTGCCCCATGGACGGTGAAGTTAGCTTAGATATTTTGTCATTTGTGACTTGAAATTGTAACTATAATATATTTACATATATACAATATATTATAATTACAATTTCAGTTGTCTTGGTAATAAAGGAGCCCTAGCTATGTAGCTACATCACCTCGGCTAATCTGTTAGCTAAACAGCTACCGCCTGATTTCAGCCCGTTTCTAGAAACCTGGCTAAATCTGCACTGTGTTTTTCACTCATCGTTAAAAACAAAGAACTTCAATATAATAATTTTAGCTACTCTACATGACCTGGTCTTACCGTCAGTTATAGTGCCCATTTGTTCCTCGGTGTGTAGTGAGATTTTTCGATAAAACTTTATTGACACTCCCGGAAGCAACAAAATAGGAGGCACTGACTGGAAGACCGCCGCCTGTGGGCGTGTCCTTTATTTCACTCCCCACTTTTTAATTCTGGATTAGTTTTCCTACTCTTGAGCTGTTACAGTCCAGACATAACATGACACGAAGAGGGATTTTTTTTTCTTACTTCAACGTATTGATTGGAAAAAAAAGGTTTTGGTTCATTTCCAGGCAATTCCTTTTTATTTTATCTTATTTATATTTTGTTAAAAAAAAAGAAAGAAAGAAAGAAAGAAAGAAAGAAAGTGGAAATTTGGTAGCTAATTATCACCTAATAATCCCTTAGGTGTATTAATAATAATAGTAATGTAATGTAATAATAGTGTAATAATAATAAAAGTAATAATAAAATAAACAGTGCCTTAATCAAACATTTAGATTTTTGTTGTTGTTGTTGTTGTTTTTATTTAGTATTGTTAGGCTGCTGTCCTTGTTGTTGTTTTAGATTGTTAATTTTGCAGTTATGTATGTATATATGTATGTGTGTCTATGCATGTATGCATTTGTTTGTTTGTTTATTAAAGATGTTACAGTGCTGATTAGTGTTAATAGAGCTGTTATTGGTTATTTTGGGTCTCTGCAGTGGCCTGAAGTCCAGAGTGAACTCTGTCCCAGGATGTTATTCAGCTCCAAATCTAAACCCAGTAACATGGAAACAGGAATCAAACTTCAGTGCAACTGCAGTTTGAATGAAATGAGGGAGAAGCGCTGCTTATATGGCTCATTCTTCCATGAGCACCGTGTGCCTGCTTTGGGTTCTCTGGGTAGAAAATTCAGGAATAATAAGTCTGAATGTGTCAAAGAAGTGAAAGTGGTGCAATACTGAAGATAATAAAATCAGTTTTTGCGGTGAACATAAAGGGGGCCATCATTTAGTGCTGTATTTGCTTACTTATTTTATAAATATGTTTATCATGCTATTTGTTTATATTTCTCTATTTATTTTAAGTTATATATTTATCTAGTGATTTGTGTTCCAGTCCATACAGAATATGTTGCATCAATTGAAATGAAGAAAAAAAGTGGTGTTTTTTTTTTGTCAACATTGCAGATCTGCTTGGGTGTGTTTTTCGATCACTTTATTTATTTATTTATTTATTTATTTTCCAACCTATCAGGTTCCCATTTATTTATTTATTTATTTATTTATTTATTTCCGTGCTTATTAGTTTCCCATTTATTTATTTATTTATTTATTTATTTCCGTGCTTATTAGTTTCCCATTTATTTATTTATTTATTTATTTCCCCTTCCTTCTGGCATCCTACGTCAGGATTGGTCAGTTCACGATCCAATCAGCTTGCTGCTTGTGAGTTCGAACTATTGACCAATCACCGCGCGGGATTTGAGTTCAGCCGGATTACGGGTGGGGGATGAAAACGCGCCCGTTGTCGGTTGACAGGCAGACGGCGGCGGTGGAGTGATGAGCGGCGTGGTGCGCATGCGCGCTGGCGAAGTGACGCGCTCGGTCCCAGAATGCTGCCTGGTAAACAGACATGGAAGCACCTGGTGAAGACCTCCACAGTCCCTGAGCACTGCACCGCCGCTCCGCGTTTCTCCCTCAGCCTCATTCTCAATCTCCTCGAACGGCTCACACATCTGCTCGCTCTCGGAGCCTGGCTCGGATCTCTGAGGTCCGGGACGTAGGTAAGAGAACAAAGATGACAGCGGCGTTAGCTGCTAATGGCTGTTCTGCTGCTCAACAGGGACAGTTTTAATGCTAGCGATGCTAACGCTGAGCTACAAATGGCTTCAGTTAGCCCGCTAGCACTGCTAGCACGGAAGCTAAACGTGCCACACAGAGTCGGGGTTCGATGCTAACAGGCTAACGCTTCAGTTAGCAGAGAAGCTAACCTGCTGCTAGCGCGCGCGCCCCCCTGCTCCTCCTCCTCCTCCTCCTCAAATGGCAGTAACATTTTATTTTGGTGACGTAATTCTTATCTAAGTTTAAATCTGATCCGCTTTTAACGCCGTGATATTTCGACGGGAATTTGTCGGACATTTTGTGACTTTGTTATCGGCTGCACTTTTCTGGTTTGTTTTTGTTTCGCCATTTTTTTTCCTGCCTTCACTCTGTCCAAGTGCACTTGTTCTAGTGAAGTGAGCAACTCTCTCACTAGAGCAGGCCTCTGAATGAATGGAGCAATGACAGCTAACTAACACGGACAAAAACAAACTTTAGAAATGACACTTACAGCAAAAAGAGCAATTTCTTCATTATGTGAAACCATTTCTGTTCAAAACTGCAACAGAAACTGTAAAAGTAACCAGATTTTTACCGAAAAACTCGGCGCTTTGCTCACATAACTGCCATTTTTATTTATTTTTGTGCAATTTCTTTTAATTCAGGTATATCCTAGGTGTATTTAAAAACATTTAGAATAGTTATTATTAACATAATAATTATTATATTATAATTATATATTCTTCTTTACATTGTTGCTGTTAAATATGAAACATGAAATCCTCGCATTACTCAAAATGTAGGCGTTTAGTTAGGGCTGAATACCAAACACCGCAGTTCTTCCTCAAGAAGTGCACTACACAGGATACCTAATAGTGGCTTGTACACTGTATGAAGTGCACTATTTTAACAGTAGGGACTGATTCAGGATTCAACCCATAACTGTGTGTACATTTGAAATGGGATTGATGAACAGTGGCTTCATTAAACGGAGATTTTTACTAGTGACTATTATTTCTCATTACCTCTTTATATTCATGACTTTTATCAAAATTTTCTTTAAGGTGTCGTTCAGGGATACGCTACGTAGAGGTGTAGATCGATACGATACGATTTCGGTTCGATATTTGACGGTACTACCGAATCTGCCGTGATTACGATATGATTGGATTTACTAGCAGGGCAATAAGACAGTATATAAGTGTATCAGTATCGTGATATATTCACATCTACTAATCACGAAATAATTTCAAATCACTCACCCGGCCGTCTGTTAGATTGTTTGTTCGATTTCTTGCTGTTGCCAGTAAGACGGAAAGCCTCCTAAGCTCTACTTTAAGGGGAATTTTTCTGCAGGCTTGTGGTCACGCTGAATAACCAGCCTACACCATCACCATTTGCATAAATGCCATTTCCACTGCTTGTGATAATGTCAGGCGTGGCGTATAACATTTTAAAGTGATATTTCTTTTGCAGAGGAGTGACATTTATGCACATTCTTTCTTAAGCATACACCCTTTCTATCCTTAATATCCGTACACTCTTCCGTAACATGCTCGTTTACTTTAAAATACAGAAAACCTTTACTACTGAGTTCTTTATATATATATGTCTATACTATTGATAATTACTGCCTGCTCATGTATCAAAGCTCAAAATGTGCTAAAAAGCCCAAAGAGTTTTCAGAGCACTTTTTTTTTTTGTCTGGAAGAGGGATTAACGGGATGCCAACTGCAGAGCTCTCAGGTGGTTAACCAGGGATAGTGCTTATTGGATCGGATTACTCTGTAGCGGCGGGTTGCTCCATAAGTAGCTCATGTACCAGAAAGCCACAACCAGATTCACTTGGCCTTCAGCCGAGCGGCATCTCCCGTTGGCAGACACGCGGCCGACTCCCTAAATGGCGATTATTGTGCGCGGACGATGAAAACAATACGATCAGCTTTCCCTCTCTGCCTCTGCCGTGTGCCTGCAGGTCCTGTGTTCAGCGCGCGTGGCCGAGCGGAATCGCCAGAGCCGATGAGGATCTGCTGATTTGGGCTGCGGAGTTCTGTTTTTCACTTTTCAATAGGTATGAGATGTTAGAAGAAGATCAGATGCACTTTGACAATTCTAGAAAATAATTGTGCTCTAATAGCAGCATCGGATATGCAAAAGGTAAGGAATAAAACACTTGTGGACATGCTGTCATGGGAAAATAATCAACAGCGGAGTGGTGTGATGCGGCATGACATGAAGCGGAGTCACCTTGAAGTGGATTATTTTCCAATAACATCATGTCCCGAAGTGATTTATTTGCCTTATACTCCAGCAATTTGTGCTTTTTATCCGTTTAATGTTGTGGAACATCTCGAAACAAGTTAATCACTTACTTTATAGAAGCTATAAACAGTCGTCTCCCTCGCTAGTCAGTCTTTTTTCTCTTTTTTTGATGCAGCTTGTCACGTTATAGAGAAACTATAAAACGTAAAGTCCTCAAACCTGACAATTTGCTAATGATGGAAAAACTACTGAGTGCTGAAACTGGAGACTCCTTCCATAAATGTTAAATAAAAGTCTCCTTACAGAAAAACATACCATATAATTTTTTGACATGTTTTTGTGGTAATAAACTCTTTATTATTAGATTTCTCTATAAGTCCCTGTGAATGATTTGTTACTAGAGAAACGATCACAAAACAAACAAACATAGAAAATTAATCAACACCTTCTGACCAATCAGATATTAGACGCTGTGGTATAAGAGACTGGATACATGATGCGCAGTACATCTTATTACTGAGCTACAGTTGTGTGACATTGAACTGTATATAAATATGATTTTTGGCTTTTTTAGTTCATTATATGATTAACAACTAATTAAAAAAAAAATCACACTGATGATATGCGACTCTTAGATTAATTCTCGTTCGCTCTGTAATCACACTGTTTTTACTACACAGCTGTCATTGGATCACTTGGATCACTTTCTCATTTTGCCATGTGCATTGTTTATCTCTTTAATAAGTAGACACCGACCCACGATCTACACTTAAAACCATCCAGATTGAGATTTCGGTGCATTTTAAAATCTGTAAATAGATTTTTAAAGCACCTTCACTGTACTTATTAGGCAGGTAAAAGAAGTACTTAAAGATGGCTGCATTATTTTCACCAGAATGATTTGGATCACGTGACCTCAGCTGGAGGGTCTGGGATCAGGTCAGGATGATCACCGTGCACACACACACACACACACACACACACGCACACACACACACACACAGTGGCACGGTTAGTTGGACTCATTTGCTTTTTCGCAAAGGCCAAAGCTGTCATAGCAATTAATATCCGATACAGTGTCTCCCTGTTATCAGGTCATACTGAAGTCAGAGGCGATGTGTAGGAGCTAACAGATTTAGCGTGAGGGTTCTTTTACATGTGCAGTCTGTTCGAATGGAGCCCTGGTTGCGATCTCCATCTCGGTGCGGTTCTTCAGGCAGATGAGAACACAACGATCGCGCTCAGGTGTGGACCAAAACTGTGAGAGTCTGAGCGAGGTGGTCTCGCGAAGTGAACTCGAAACACACTGAGAAAGTGATTCGACTCTGAATCGGCTGCAGGGAGTGAACCAGATGTGCCGCGTGTTTCGGGTTGTGGATGTGAGCTGCTAAACTGAGCCAAAGGACAGAGCCGAAGCGCTGCAGAAATGCCATGTGAGTTTAGGAAACAAGCGCTGGATTTATATAATTAGCAAGTACGTTATTTAGCTCGGTGATTTCTCGGTGCAGTTGGTAAAGTTTGCTCATAATTCTGACTAATGAATGAAAGATGTTTATTTTCAGCTCGGTACACCCTTAAGCTGTCATCTTTTCTTTTTTTTTCCTTTCTTTCTTTCTTCTCCCCTTTTGGTGTGAAATTAAATCAATTAGCAAACGAACCAAAAGAATCAGTTTAGCTTTGTTTCCGACTCCACAAAACAAAGTAATAGGTGCGAAAGCGCCCTGAGACACCAAGCTGATCGTCGGACGCCGTCAGGCCATCATTGAGCACCTGTGGCTGACTGTTGCCTGTAGTTTTATGGTCTGTTCCACATCGCTGGCACAAGTCAGCCCCTGAATCAGTATCTGAGGCCAGCTGGAAATAAAAACAATCCGTGAGCAAAGCAAGCAAATCTTGATCAAAGTTTGTAACTCACTTCTAGACCAACTTTCTGCTCATTATAATATATGAATTTTAATATTTCGATTAGGATAGTATTATATAAGCGCAGATTTAAAAATACCCAAAGTGTCCGTAAGGCTTTGTCAATCTGTCATTTTTATCTATGCAAATGAAATGACTCTTGTTTGTTCTCTCTGCGTGTAGGTCCATCTCACACACACTTTTCACTAGAAGGTGGAGGCAAGGCTGAAGTGTAGGTTGGATCGTGTACCAAGGATACAGAAAGAGATTTATTCACACCAAGGAGCAGATCAGTAACCCGCGCTGAATAAATACATTTTTTTAAGGCGTTTGTATTATGCAAGCGTGTCGGCTGTGTGAGGCAGCGTATATTCGCAGATGCTTTTGACCTTTTTGTGAGGATGAAAATGAAAAAAAAAAAAAAAGATGATCAGCAGTTAGGCTTCAGTGTAATCGTAATTGCACCGTAGTAGTTGATGGTTGTGGGTTAGCACTCATTCCACACAAAATTCATATCGCGATACGCGAGTTCTCGCTGTTTACCCAGCATTCAGTGCAGACAGGAAAGACAACTGGTTCATCACGTGTTCACTGTCTGTGTGCACTGGCACCTGAAAGCTTTTTACACACTGGGGGATTGTGATTAAGGTCAAAAATACAAGGTATGAATATACTGAAATTCAAGAAATTGATATTCACTACACCGGATTGTACTGCATTGTCAGTTTCTTGATTGCTGCCTTTTTGAACTAACGTGTGAACTAAAGTGTTGGTGTAGTTGATGCAGAAACCAAAGAATTGCTATTCATTTTTTTAAGAAATGAAAAATAAAGGATTTTTTGTAGTTATATTGAGTCTCATGTGAGCATGAGTTATATCAGTCAAGTGACTGGGGTGTAACCTTTCCCTTATAAATGTAATTCATTTTAAAGCGAAGGTTTCACATGTAACTAACATGTCACTGTATGGCCAAAAGTTTGTGGACGCCTGAACTTCACAGCCATTTGTGGTTTTTCCACGAACTGTGTGGAGGCACATGATGGTGTAAAACGACTCTGCATGCTGTAGCGTTACACTTTCCCTTCACTGGAACTGAGAGGCTCAGACCTGTTCCAGCATGACAATGCCCCTGTGCACAAAGCCAGCGCCGGGAACACAACCTCTACCACGGCTGGAGTGGAGGAACTCGAATGGCCTGCACACAGACACTCTGAGATTTCTTTCTTTTTTTTTTGTTTAAGGTTACACTTCTTTCTGTTAGGATCTATATTATATAAATATATTTTTATTTCATGGTTGAGATTTCCTTTAATGGCTTTACATTTTCTGAGTACTTTTAAGCATGTGTGTGTGTGTGTGTGTGTGTGTGTGTGTGTAATGTGCATATTTGACTTGTTTGAGTTGTGTACAGTAAATTGTTCCTCAGTGACGCTTGAGTGCATTAAAGAGAGGGATTTTCCACATCAGCTCTGTTTTAGTGAACAAAGACTGACACGGAAAGTAATCTTTCGTACAAGCACGTGTGTGTGTGTGGCCGGCTTGTGTTTTGCCAATTCACGTGATCCGGGCCGAAGTTTTGATCCGTCCATAACCGTGTTAAATCAGTGATTGATGTGCTCATATCCGCCGCGATGCGAGCTCACACCGACAGTCCCGAGCTCAGCTCAGAGGTGGAGGAGGGGAAATCAGCGCGGTTTCGCCCCTCGGTGTGTTTAACCAGAGCGCTGACTGGCTGCATGTATGTGTGTTTGTGTGTGTGTGTGTGTGTGCGCGCGCGCGCTCCGTTCTAGCGGTGAAGCATGTCGGAAAAGGCCGAGGAGGGCGAGCCGCGGGCGGAGCAGCGCGCCAGAGCGCCGCCCAGACACCAGCAGCAGCGGACTGAAGGCGCGTCAGCAATGGCGGCCATCGGCGAGCGCGCGGCGTCTCTCCCGAGTCCGGAAGTCATGCTGGGCCAGGCGTGGAGCTGCTGGGTGGACGCCGTGAAGCTGCACGCGACCGACGGTGAGTGCTCGAGCCGTAACCCATAGCAACGAGTCCAAAAAAAAGAAGGCAGCCGCCAGTAAAGTAGCGACAGCAGAGCAAGTGTTTACCTGATTATCCGACTAACAGTCAGTCAGTCAGCTCACTGTGTTTATCTCTCCCATTTTACCTGTTTATACAGCACAGTTTACCTGTTTATACAGCACAGTTTACCTGTTTATATCCACCAGTTTACCTGTTTATATCCACCAGTTTACCTGTTTATACAGCACAGTTTACCTGTTTATATCCACCAGTTTACCTGTTTATATCCACCAGTTTACCTGTTTATATCCAGCACAGTTTACCTGTTTATATCCACCAGTTTACCTGTTTATATCCAGCACAGTTTACCTGTTTATATCCACCAGTTTACCTGTTTATACAGCACAGTTTACCTGTTTATATCCACCAGTTTACCTGTTTATATCCACCAGTTTACCTGTTTATGCAGCACAGTTTACCTGTTTATGCAGCACAGTTTACCTGTTTATATTCACCAGTTTACCTGTTTATACAGCACAGTTTACCTGTTTATGCAGCACAGTTTTCCTGTTTATCTCTCCCATTTTACCTGTTCATGCAGCACAGTTTACCTGTTTATATCCACCAGTTTACCTGTTTATATCCACCAGTTTACCTGTTTATGCAGCACAGTTTACCTGTTTATGCAGCACAGTTTACCTGTTTATGCAGCACAGTTTACCTGTTTATACAGCACAGTTTACCTGTTTATGCAGCACAGTTTTCCTGTTTATGCAGCACAGTTTACCTGTTTATACTGTGCAGTTTACCTCCCTAATCTGGTTACCTGTTTACCCTACTATTGACCTATTGATCAAATGTTTTACCTGACTATATATGTGAGATAGATATAGAAGTTATATTTAATTATCTACCTATTTATCAGTTTCATAAACGTTTACTTGTTCGCCAAACAGACTGACTAACTTTTTTATTCCACAGTTTAAGTGATTGGCTACATGTTTATCTAACTGACTGACTAACAGTTGACCTGTATTATCACCCATTTTACCTGTTTATACAGCACAGTTTACCTCCCTAATGTTTACCCAAATAACTACTTCTGTATCAGACTTTTTATCTGTTTACTAACTATTTACTTGTTCACCTAACCGACTGACTGAATTAATTGTTTACCTATTAATACATACAGTTTACTTGACTGGCTACCAGTTGATCAGTCTGTTTAGCTGTTTACTAGCTGTTTACTAGTTTGCCTAAGTGACTGACTGACTGAATTAACGTTCACCTGTTGATTACACAGTTTACCTGACTACTCTTTACCCAGATAACTACTTATCTATTTACTAAATGTTTACTTAGTGTTTTTACCTAACTGTGTTTACTCCTTTATCAGACTCTTTACCTACTCATATATCTGTTAATCTGTTTGTTGAATATTATTCCCTGATTATTTAGCTATTTAGCTGACAACTGACTTATTTATCCGACACCTGATTGAATGAATGAATGTATATTAAAAAAAAAAAAAAACTGTTTATTTTGCAGAATGAATGTTGAGTGCATTGTTTGACCATTTACGTGACTGTTTTTCTGAATCTCTCCCTGCTTATATATCTGACAATTTGTTTATTAAAGAGTTTATCCGACTGTTTAACTATTTACCCGACAGTTTACCTGTTTATCAGGTATCCTGCCTGGCCTCATACGTGACTGAGTAAATGTTTCCGTCTTTAGATATTGTAGATATTTTCTTGGCTGTTTACATGTTTATCTGTTTATCCTACAGTATCTGATGAATAAACTGTACCTTTTATCTGATTGTTCACCTGTTTATTTAACAGTCTGCCAATTGTATTTTATTTAATGCGTCTCTTTTTGACTCGTCTCCGTAGGCATAGAACCAGAAGAAAGTTTTAAAGAATGCGGGAGGAACCGAGAAGCCATGCGACTGTGCAGAGAAGGTGGGTGCTCTCTCTTTTTCTTTCACATGTGATCAGAAAGCCTTAATATTTATGCCTTAAAGAGGGTTGTTTGTGCTCCTATTAATAAAATGACACAAAGATGATGCAAACTCAACACTGACAAAACAGACCATTTATTAGGCACCAAGTGTTCTGGTACTTCCTGCTTGGGGGGGGAAAAAAAAGTCCCAGAGGGTTTACATTTTTTTCTAGTTAATTCCTTATGTGTGTCAATTTTGTCTCACCTTTGGCAAAGCTATAAAAGTTTCAGCAGCATTATGAGTTTCAGGTTTAAAATAAAATAAAATAAATAAATAAATAAACCTCTTAGCTGTGTGGCTCAACAATTTGTTGATGATTTCGGTAGAAGCACGACACAGTTCCAGATTCTTGGAAAAGCTTCCTGAGGTTTTAACACTCAGTTGCGAAATATAATTATTGCAAATACATAGTGTGTAGTGTGTTTATAAAAAAAAAAATAAATAAAATGACTGACAACTCCTGATTTTACCGTACTGTTAGAGTTAACAAACATATTGTCCGTGTTAACACAAGATCACCAAATCTTTGTTTACGAGCATTACTGATGAGTCATAGTCATATTCCTGTCCCGTCATCATCCTCCAGCTTTTCACCTCTTCATTATAATGAACAATTATTAAATAATGAATTCTGTTTCCGCGTCATTAGGCCTGTCTAAAGCACAGTGCAGGCATCAAGTTTACTCCACAGTTGACTTTGTGATATAGAGGATGTTAAGAAGGACCAAAGTATGTGTTTAAAAAAAAACAAAAAAAAACAAAGGTGAGATGGACAGAGAGAGGGAGGGAGACAGTATCTTGCATAAGTATTCACCCCCCCTTGAACTTTTTCTACATTTTGTAGTGTTATAATCTGGAAATGAAATTGCTCTAAGTGGCGTTATCACTGGTGTGGTGTCATGAATCTACCCAAAACAGTCCTTAATATTGATGAGGGGGTAAAATCAAAATAAATTGCAAAAGTATTCATCCCCTAAATGAGTTCTGGGGCAAGCACTTGCCATCGGAAGTTAGATTATTAGTTAAATGCAATTAAAGTGTCGCAATAGCTACACGGGTTGGTTCAAAACCAAGAACGTGAATATCTTATTCTACATTCACACGAACAAGTGACACGTCACTCGTGTCGCTTGAGTCTCTTGTGGGTGTGAACAGACTTCTTCTGTTGCAGCTTGTTGGTCTGCACTGTTCAAAGGTTTTTTTTGTTGTTTGATTGTTTTTTTTTTAGTTCAGATGTCTGTAGTAGTTATATATAACTTCTCAAGCTAACTGGTTAAGCACAAATTACATAATGCATTAATTTCTTCATAATGACACATTTAATGAGACATCGTATGAGACAGGATAAGATCAAATCGTGGATATAATTATTATATCTAATTACAGGTACGAACTAAAGTTTGTGATTGGGGAACTGAAGAAACAGCGAACCACACACACACCATAGGTTCGGTCCAAGGCATCTTTCAGTCCAAGCCTTTGGATCCGTTGCTTCACTGTGTCATTTATTCCTTCCTCATATGTCTCACTGTCACTTTGTCACTTGCCGCTGTCGCTGTGGCTCCATGTCATGTGTAAATAGAACACGAAAGAGCAACTGTTTGTTTGTCACTTGGTAGTGTGATCGTAGAGTTAGGTCGGTCCGGTCAAAGCCCAGATTGAGAGTTTCTAACTTGAGTGCACTTCATGTGATCTGACAGAGTTTGAGCAGTTTAGCCAAAAATATCAGGAATCAGCTGTTCGAAACAGGTAGAGACATATCCCAGAACACTTGCATCTGCAATTGCAGCCAAAGCTAGTTATACCAAGTATTGAACCGACAAACACTTTGTTTTTTCATTAAGGCTTTTTAATGAACCTTTGTGTCACAATAAAAAAAAAATATTGTGCCCCTTCGAAAGTTGCGTAAATCAGATGATAAAAATCCCAGTTCCAGGTTGTAACCATACAAAACATGGAAAAGGTCAAGAGGGGTGAATACTTATGCCACCTACCATAGAATATTACAACTAGGCTGTTCATACGTCATTAAAGACGTCTACTCCCTCCGCTCCATCAAACCTTCTCTTTCTTTGTGCCTGAAGCAGTTACACGCTGTACTTGTGAGGATCGTTTATCTAACAGCACATTTGCACGGGAACACAATGGAGCTAGTGTGCGGAGAGCAACGGAAACGTTTCACGATGTACAGTCCGAATGAAGAGAACTTGCAGAACGAGAACGTGTCAGTTTATCAGCTCGTGCTTGACCAGAGAGGAAACAAACAGCTTCAGGCTAGTATTGATTGGGATCGGACTTGCTGGCATTGCTTATCCTAAGTGAAAGCTGCTGTGGTCTCAGAAAAGAAGGTACTACACAGTACCTTTCCTTGATGAAGGGGTGATACAAAAGGTATACGCTCGAGAGTCATTTCTAAGGGTGCACTATAATCCACATTTTCAGGTGAAAGATGCATCTTATAGGTACAAAAGATATGGGTCCCATCTGATATAGAATCAGCTCTGTTTTTAAGCAAGTCTGAGCTTTAACTGTTACGAGAGTTACATGGTGCATAGTGTTGAAGGTTGTCATTTCTGTTTCGCTTTCACATTTGTCAGAAATTTTAACGCGTCTACGGGAAACCACTCCGACCACGCCCATTGCCTGCCCAAACACACGCTGATGAGCTAATGTTCTAATCGTTCACCACCTCAGGTAAAGAAAGAGACAGACAGACAAAGAGACAGACTTTGTTTTATCTTGTTAGCATATTTTATTTCTAGCTCTTTAAAAAAAAGAGAAAGAGAGATAAGTCAACTGTAGGAGTTTAATGCTAGTAGATGCCCCTGCACCAGCTCCGCCCCTGCACCGGCTCCGCCCTCGTACCAGTTCCCATGTCTTTTGAAGCTGTAGATCGGCGTAAAACTGTAGAAGCTTTGAATTCAGTAGCCCACCCAAATTTTTCAGACTCTGTAAATGCATCTTCCATGTGATAAGTTTCCCGGTGCACTTCATCGAATAATTTAAATCAGCGCTCTCGTGTGTGTATAATCTGCATATGATGGATGAACGGTGTAGCAGGTAGTGAATCTGCTTCGTAACTCCAGGGTTCGGATCCTGAGCTCAGGTTACTGTCTGTGGAGTTTTCCGTGTCTGTCTCTGTGTCTACATGAGTTTGCTCTGGGTAGGAAATATGTGGCATCTATCAGTCCATTCATGGCCTCTCTGGTTTTAATTAGTTATAGAGTATTTACAGCTCATCATCCTGTATGGTGTGTGGAGTGGAAAAGCAACCTTGATACCATCCATGAACCAATGATAGCCAAGCTATTATTGTTTTGTTTTATTTTTTTTTATCTGAAGTCACATGAACTCCCAGGAATATGGTTATATCTGGGGGCGCTCTCTTTTTCAACATCGGTCTATGAAAATCATTTGTATATAGATATATAAAATGTACAATCTAGCCGAAGTTTATTCTGAAATAAATGATAGTGTTGATTATTGACCCTGTGCTCATGACTGGATCACTGACCTGCAGCTTTGCCATTATTTCCAGTGCAGGGCTGTTACGGGTAGTCACAGTGTGTGATCAGACAGTTACCGCACCGCTGACTTGTTTTAAATACAGATTAAACGAAATTTCACAACCCTCCTCGTCTGGACTCGCTAAATCAGACTACAGCAGCCTCCGTTTCTCAGCACAGGGAAAACAAATGCAAACCCTAAAACTCCTTTGCCTGTGTAATCCCCTGCTGTTGTAAACACGTTACATTGCTACCTCTGTGGCCCTCCTTCCATAACCTTTCATAACCTTATCATACATGATGACACGGATGACTGTGGCATTGCTGAGCCCAGCTAATAAAACAACTGTCTGTTTTTTCTGTTTTTTGCTTAACACAATGCTGAATAATAATAGATTTTTTTTCTGCTCAGCATGCTGCTTTTCCACGCAACTACTCTCTCTTTTAGCATATAACAGCAACGTGATAAATACTGACAGTGTGTGTATGTATATATGTATATGTGTGTATATATATATATATATATATATAAGGATGGATACTAATGCGCGTTATAAGATGTGCTTGTGAGCGCAGGTGCAAACAACACGACTCTGTACAGTCATCGTCAGAACGTGACTAAAAGCTGGGCTGCACATTGAGGTGGGCTATGACTGACTGGAGACACACACACACACACACACACACACAGCAGACTGTGCACTCCATGTGTTGACTCGCTCTGCACACGGGGCTTCTAAAGACAGTTCGTTGTGGTACATTTATCACTCGCAGTGAAGAGGCTTTCTCTCTCTCTCTCTCTCTCTCTCTTGCTTTGTTTTTGTTCACCTCTCTCTCTCCCTGTATACATATCTCTCTTCTTTTCTTTTTCCTCATATACAGATTTCTTTTTTTTTTTTTTTTTTTTCCTGTCCAGCCTGCTAATCTGTTTTCTAAACCGATGTCCAGTGGATTTGCTTCTCTTATTTTTATTTTTTATTAAGAGCCATCTGGACCTTCTCAGCGTGATGGCATGCCCTCTTGCTCAAGTGATGCTCAGCCCGGGCGTTTCTAATGTGTGTAATTAGACTAAAGTTGCCCAAGTGCCCTTGACATCTGATCAAAAGGCCATCTTTCTCACAGCCATGGCCAAACCGATGTATCAGACTTACTCACGCTACATGCTTTTCCCCAGAAGTTGCACAGTTTTGCCCGGATTAGTCATCTGTACAGACTCCATTAGAGCAGCATCAGATTGGAGAGCCCTGCTCATAATAATAATGGTTGCACCAGGATGCTATTATGACCTTTTTAGCTCGTACTCCATGGCTAAAATCTCCAGCCGCTGGCTCTTTATTACTCTTGCTAGTGTTTATTAAGGCATGAAGGGACTGGTAGAGCACTTGATTTAGTGTAAGTGCCACTTGAAGTGTGTTAAGTATAATGGGGGGGCCTTGAATCATCCACCGCCGGCGAGCGGCTCCCACACGGCGCTCAGTGCCGTGAAAAGCGTCATTAAAGCACCGCTAGCTGTTAAGAAACCCGAAGAGAGGAGCTGGACTGTAGCACTGCCTTCACACTTGCATTAATTAGTTTGGGACTTGTGAATCATTATTGAGAAACACATGTGATATTGCTGTCTAGTTTAGTGAGTTTGAATTTTAATCAGTGACCTTGTTAATAATAATATTTTTAAGAATAATAAAGTTATTTATACAGTATGCATTAAGATGCAGCTGAAAGAGCTTTAGGGGGAAAAACAACAACATAAAGGAAGAAGCAGACAAAAAAAAGTGTCATTGAAATTCTTAATCAATAATTGTAAAAAATAATAATAAAGTAACCATAAAATAAATATAGTAGTAGTGATTGTTTATAGTAGTAGTGATTGTTTATTTTATTTAATTATTGGAAATATTTCATAATAATTAAATAAAATAATTGCTCATGAATCATAAACGATAAAATGTAAAATTAAAGAAAGCACATGAACACCAGTCAGCTTGAGGCCTGTAGCTTTTTTTCCCCTTCTTCTTTTCCCTCCTTTCTTTGCTTGACTGAAGACAGTTTAATATAACCTTTAGTTTAGGTACTATCCTGATTGTGTGAAGATACGGATTCAAAATTAATGCTAAAAAAAATCCTACTCATGCTTATGTTCATGTCATGGATCGATTTGGAAATGAATCTCAAATCTTAATGCGTGCTGGTTTCTGGGAAAGGAAAACAACCCTCACGTATAGTCATGTGTTTTCTCGGAGCAGGTCCACGTGTGTCACCATTCAGCAGATTTGAATGCGTTGCAAGTAAACAAATCACATTCTTTTTCTCTTTCTGGGTTCGGTAGAAGATATAAGAAGTATTTGCATTGTGTTGGGTAATTGGCACTGGATTGGAATCTCCGGTTTTGTCGTGTAAGTGAAAAGGTGGTGCATCAAAAGAGTTGGTAAGGAATGTCCTGGCTTATTTTGTGTTTGCACGGCATTTAGGCGTTTTTGGCAAGGTTATTTGTGTTGCACAGGTTTGCATAGTGACAAAGAATGACAAAGCGCTAGTGTGTATCTAACCAGAGCAGATGCTTACTATAGACTCCAGGGCTTATAGATTCTATGGTTGTTCAGGCTGGCATTGAGTCTGGGAGTCCCTCCCTTCCTCCTTCCCTGTGTGTCTTTCTGGCTTTCTCTCTCTATGTCTCACTTCCCTGAGGCAAGCTCCAGAATGGCTGGCTTAGTAGCTTGTCTTTGCTATATTTTTTTTCAACTCTATAAAAACAGTGCGAGTTCAGCCGAGAGCAATCGTCTGCCCGCGTGCTTGCCAAACAGGCCGATCTCTTTCTTGGAGACGTCACCAGAGCCGAGCTGCTGCATAACTCCACATGTTCACATCCGAGTACGTCTGTGTGTGGCCTCGTTCAGCAGTTTAGCGTTTTCTTTTTTTTTTTTTCTTTTTCCTGTTGAGGCCTGGACGTTGCTCAGGCTGCGTGAAAAGAAAATTTCTCGGGTCTTCATTGGAAAATATTTATACAGATAACACGGCGCACACACCCAAACATTGGCGCCGTTCCCGGAGCCCTTATGAGCGCTGGTGTTTTGTATACCGTTCAGCCTGGCAGTGGCAATCAGAGAGTTTAAAATAGTTGTGTCTGTAAGAAATAATTTGTAACAGTTTGTGCATACTGTTATGAAGTCGATGCATTTGAGCCTAACTTTTTTTCTTTTTTCTTGTTTTTCTTTTTTTCCTCATGCAGATATGCCCATTTTCGGGCAATGTCCTGCGCAGGACGACTTTTACCTGGTCATATGCAGCCACTGCAGTCAGGTCGTCAAACCCCAGGCCTTCCAAGCACACTACGGTAAGACTCAAATCTCCTGTCGTCTCTCTCTCTCTCTCTCTCTCTGTCTGTCTGTCTGTCTTGCACGGTCTTATCTGTGTGAAGGAAATTAACACTCCCACCTCTGCTCTGTGTCTGCTGTGTGAAAACAGAGTGAGAGAGAGAAAGCGAGCAACTGAGAGATCATCAGCCTTTGATTTCCACTTTGTGTTTACAGTCGTCTGGTTAATATTTGATGCGCTCCATTCCTGCTATGCCCTTCGTGCCTTTTAATCCAAATCCACAGCTTTTAACTCCGAGAATTATGTACCCGAGGAGAAAAGGTGCTTGAGAATACCTGATTATATGCATCAGCTGCCTCGAAACACTCGCGAGCGGTTAAAAACAAAAATCTCCCGGCGACGACAGACGGAAATTTGATGCTGGATTTGTCCAGCTGCTCTCAGCGTGAACCCATAATGCACTGAATCTGCGTCTGTTGCTAATAATACAAGCCAAACATTTTGCGTTTAAGCCCCTGATCAGCCTTTTCTGCTCAGCTGTTGTCGTTCGGGGCAATGTGGTGACGTTTTGCGACAAAAGCAAAAGCGGAATACTGAAAGACAAACTTACGTTGACCGATTTCTACATTACTTTGGTTTGTACAACGTTGGCAAATTGCTATAATAATAAGACATTTCAGGGTGGAAGCAGTAACTTCGCTTCACCTCAGGCTGCATCAAACAAATAATCTTGTTACTGATTAATTTCCTATGGTAGCACATCCCCAAATGTTTTAGAAATATGTAAATTAGAATATAAAACCCGCAACCCTACACACTTCCAAAATGCTGCAAAGCTGGCATTTGGATATCGGAGAACAGACAGGGTTCTAGAGGGGAGACCCCATCCAATAGTAGAGCCCAGGATTCAGGATGAGCAGTGCGGGTTCCACGCAGGCCATGGAACAGTGCACCAGCTGTTTATTCTTGCACAGCTTTTTGAAGGATTATGGGAGTATGCTCGTCCATACATCTGCATGTGTTTTGTGGATTTGGAGATGGCCTAAGATCATGTGCCCTGAAATTTGTTGTGGGAGGTATTTGCATGAGTACGGGGTACTTGGATCATTACTTAATTTGGCTGAAGCTTATATCCAAAGCGACTTGCAACTGAGACAGGATACCACTGAGCAGTTGAGGGTTAATGGCCTTGCTCAAGGACCCATGAGTAGCAGCTTGATGGTGAACTCATGACCAATCAGTAGCACAGTGTCTTAACCATTGATCCACCACTTCCCTACACGCACTACTTTGTGAACTTCTGACACATTTAGCTGCTGACTATGAAGCAGCTGGGATACAGATTAGCGTCTCCAAGTCTGAGGTCATGGTTTTCTCTTGAAAAATAGTGGGATCTTCCTTCAGGTGAGTGGATAGACCTTGCGCCTGGTGGAGGAGTTTAAGTATCTTGGAATCATATTCTCTGAATATCCTCATAGTAGGGCCGCTGCTCTTCCAGATCAAGAGGGAGCCAGTTGAGGTGCTTTGGGCACCTTACCTTACAAGGACGCCCCAGGTCGTGTTCTGGTAGAGCTGTATCAGATACATCCCACTGGACCAGAGACCCTGGGGCAGACCCAGGACTTGAGAGGTGTTATCTCGCGGTTTGCATGGGATCGTTTGGGGAAAATCTTAGGAGGGATAGACTGGGGATAGTCTGGATTGACCACTTGAACCTGTTGGTACCATGGTCCCCACCAGGAAAAGCAAAAAAAAAAAAAATAAAAGATTGAATGAACCTGATTAGCTAATATGGTCCTGTCACATATTTAATAGCGGTGCATGATGACTAGTTTTCATACTAATTTCCCAGAAAGTGTCAAGAAAAACAAGTTTTGTGTGGTTAGTGTGTTAAGGGAGATTTTTGTCTGCAGCTTAAGTTGAACTGAACAGCTTTAGTGACTGAGCTTTGAAGTTAAACCCACGATGCACTTGGTGACTGTTGCATGGTTTATAGTCCATTGATGGGAAATCTGCTTTATAAATGTCTAAGTGTGCTAAAGTGACACATGGCTCAACAGCTGCTTCATTAAAATGTTACAACCATCGATTTCACAGTTTTGTGATTGTGCTGTATAATTTGATGCACTGTGTAATGGATATTAACATTTAAAGACAGAATTATAAAAAAAAAATTATGTAGAACCATTGATTTACAACAACTCTATAGACATTTTTCTGTCTTTCTGGCTTCCAGTGGATCATTTAATAAACTACAATTACTGTTATAAAATACTAGAGGGGAAATGATGACAGGAACTTGAGGAATGCGTGTCGGAGCAGAATAAGAGTGCAGTTTGTAGTTTTTCACCAGAGCTGCCAATGAGGTTGGGTCATAATGTTTTTTTATTTTTTTTTATTTTTTTTTTGTCTTTTTGTTGCTGTGTGCTCCAGGGTGAAAATGTGAATAACGCAATGGTTAATAGGGATTAAAATGAACTTCTTGTTAATTAATTCATTTTTTAACGCCTGTTACAACCTTGCCTTTTTTTTCTGTGTTTCCCCAAACAGAACTGCTGATAAGATGATACAGCTGTTGAGTTGAAAAAAAGAGCAGAAAAGCAAAATCTGAAGTAGATGCCACAGCAGTTTGCATTATCAGATATATTCCCTCCACCTACTTTGAGATCTTGTGTAACCCTACTTTAAGTTCTAAAATAATTCTTACGTTTGCGTTTAATTTAATTAGCTGTCGCTTTCGTCCAAACTTAGTTGCCTTCCAATCCAAGCAGAGCGCAATAAGTCTTTTTCAGCGTCTCTTCATCCTGGGTTTTGAACCTACAGCGGTCTGGTGATGAGCTCAGACGCTTAGCTAGGGTATTCTTCAGTCTGCTGCTGTACATCTCACTGTCTCTCATGAGCACACACTGGTGATTTTTCACCGCTCAGTGATTAATGACGTTACACAGATTAATGACACAGTTCAGGAAACTCTATTGCTCAGAGTACAGAATCGCAAATGCGTGCCAAGTGCAAGTTCCCCCGTGTGGAACTGCTGATCTACGACTGCTGTGCAAACTCCGATCAGAAAGCGCGGCCAGAATGTGGCCTCTAACACACTTCTCACTGAGTTAAGACATTTCTTTGAAAGTGTGTGTGTGTGTCGATCTGTATGATTTAGGTCTTTAGGGCATTTAAGCTGACTAGTTCTGACTTCCACCCAATTTGGTCAGTTCCCACCCACTAGCTAGCTCTACCCTACCTCAGTTGGTAGCTGGAGATGGTGAAAGCTAACAGGTGGTTCCTCCGAGACGCGAGAAAGCCAGTCAACCCCGTCTTTTTTTAAACTGCACCTGCATTGCAGTGCAGCGTAACACACTCAGTGAAAAACAAGTGCTATCCACCCTCTTCTACATACATGAGCTCACAGACACCCACGACTGGCTAGTGTTGCTGTGATTGACAGGGGAGAGAGAGTTTGCCGTTCCTTTTTCGCAGAGAGCACGGTCAATTATGCTGTCCGTAGATTCGGTTGTTTATGCTCTCCATGAACCGTGGGCTCCCAACCACATACGGCCGCGGCTTTGTCGGGATTCGAATCCAGACTTAGGTCTCCTGATGACTGAGCAAGCACTTTTCTTTTGCACCACTCGGGAGTCGAAATTTACATAGTATTTGTGTACTGACATGCTGTTTAGTTCTGTAGTATGAGGTCTGGGATGCCGTCCAAATTTTCACTACTCCAAGGATGTAATTATTTGCTGCTGTTATCACAAAACACAGAGCCTGCAAAAATGCGTTTACTACACGACAGTAGTGTGCTATCTAAAACAAAAGTTCTGCTTAGCTGTTATTTCAAAGTGCTACCCTCACTCAGGGTAAAACTTGCATCTGGTCGCTCACAGTGTGTGGGTTTTTATTACGCAAGTTGTGTTCTCTGTTTTAGCTAACTAGCAAATGTTAGCCAGCTCGCTTGCTGCTATCAGCCTGGTGTAAAACTGGACTTGGAGTGTGAAGCTCTACAAATATATTTTAGGTCTTCATGGCGTATGATAAACTCTCACCAAACACAACCTGACCATATAAAATTACATCAGTTATCAGATCTTTTATCTCCTGAGATTTTTCATATCTGCCGTCTTTAAATTTACTCATTTTCAAGGTCTCTGAGCTTATTTTCTGTGCTCAGATAAACATTTCTGTCTATTCTTGTGCCGCTAAAACACCAGTTTTTCAGCAGATGTGTGTTCTTTCAGCACACGATGGGGTTCACAGCAGGAGTGAGGTGTTGAGGAGCTCCACTGAGCGTTTCTGATTAATTTATTAAAGTTTTTTTGCAAAGGAAAACATGACACACACATGCACAAAAAAAAACAAAACAAACACATATTGCTGAATACACACGATTCCACACGGACTCCAGTCTTATCCTCAAAGAGCCGGTATGACTGCAGGTGTTCATTCCAACCAAGCAGGAGCTACGCCCAAGAGTTTATTAGACTGAGATCAACTGATTAAAAGGTGTGGCTCCTGATTGGCTGGAATGAAACCCTTCAGACATCACAGGCAAGACGTTTTCGGGATAGTCCCTGTTTTGTAACACGACAAAATGTTGTTTAGAGATCAATTCTTATAAAATATAGTAAGATCTATTCATGTAAGTGTACTAATTAGTCTGACTGGCTACACGAATTAATAAAGAACTGTGCAGCAGTTAATCACGATCAGCTCAAATAACTGCGTGATTATGCAATAACCATGACTCCCCTAATCATGATCCTGACATATTACATCGTCATATCTTCCATCTTTACTAAGCATCTAATTATGAATCAGATTAAGTGACTAATGTGTTAATAAAATAAACTTGGATGGACGTGAATGGGTGAATGGTGTCATATTAATGAGCTTGAAATAGGTTTGGTGATGTCGATAGTGAGACATCGCTGGCTGTTGTGTTGTCATTTGGCAGCGTGCGGTGTCGTATCCTCGGTATGTGAAGTGCGCTGCTCTTTAGCCGGCCCATAATGCTTTACTTTGGAGATCTGAGCGGCGTCATGGGATATTACGGCCTAATCAGGACTGCGTATTGTTTTTTAAGCTCTTTGTCTTGGAGCTGTGCCAGTTTCACAACATGATATGCTTTAGAGGCTTCACGTTAACAGTCGTCGGGGTGTGTGTGTGTGTGTGTGTGTGTGTGTGTGAGTGAGAGAGTGAGTGAGAGTGTGGGTGTGTGAGACAGAGAAACAGAGAGAGGCCTGTGCAAGATACTGTCATATTCCATTAGCTGAAATGAATCATAGCTTCTCTTCCTGGTCTCTCGTTCTCAGTGCAGCTTGCGTGCAGCCCGAGCAGCTAATATTGCTGGGGAGCAGCAGGGTTGTGCATGTGAGTGTGTGTGTGTGTGTGTGTGTGTGTGCGCGCGCGCGCGTGTGTGTGTGTGTGTGTGCACACTTTTTTGCTCCCGCAGCGAGGAGTGTTTGGCAGGAAGCCCGGAGCTGCTGGAGGTTGCAGAGTGTTTGAGTTGAGCTGAGCGTTAACACCACATGCCAGCTTCTGCTACACGACTACTGCTCCAGCTGCTGCTCCTCCTCGTTTACTTCAACACCTCAGTCCCGAATTCCTCCTTCTGCTCCATCCAAAATCCTAATCGGAATATCTCCGCTGTCGATGCACATTAGTCCTGACTTGTATTTGTTTCTGTAGAACAATTTAGTTAATTTTTAGGAATACCATTAATTAATTAAAAATTAATTTAACATAATTTAAATTAATTTAAACATATCTTTAAATGCTGTCAAATTGCATTTAATTAAAATTATTTAGAAAATCTATAATTATTATTTTATAATTTTATAATTATTTATTTAAAAAAAAAAAAAACCTAGGAGCTTCTTTTTTTAATTTACCCACAGTATTACTTTCTCTTTGTGGGTAATTATAACTTTTGCTGTTCTCAAAATGCATCCTATGCACTGTACCCACCGATCAGACCATAACATTAAAACCACCGACCATAACATTAAAACCACCTGCCTAATATTGTGCAGATCCCCCTTGTGCTGCCAGAACAGCTCTGACCCATCGACCCATGGAGTCCACTGACCTCTGAAGGTGTGCTGTGGTATCTTGCACCAAGACGTTAGCAGCAGATCCTGTAAGTCCTGTAAGTTGTGAGGTGGGCCCTCGATGGATCGGACTTGTTTGTCCAGCACATCCCACAGATGCTTGATCGGATTGAGATCTGGGGAATTTGGAGGCCAGGGTAGCAAAAGAAAACGTGATTCATCAGGCCAGGCCACCTTTTTCCATTGCTCCATGGTCCAGTACTGATGCTCACGTGTCCATTGTAGGTGCTTTCGGCAGTGCACAGGGGTCAGCATGGGCACTCTGACCGATCTGCTGCGATACACTGTGTGTTCATGACCTTGTTGCCGGTTCTCCGGTTGTCCTTCCCTGGACCATTTGGTAGGTACTAACCACTGCACGCACTACCGGGAACATCCACAAGACCTGCTGTTTTGGAGATACTCTGACCAAGTCGTCTAGCCAACACAATTTGGCCCTTGTCCGAGTCGCTCAGATCCTTACGCTTGCCCATTTTTCCTGCTTCCGACACATTAACTTCGAGAACTGACTGTTCACTTGCTGCCCACCCCTTGTCAGGTGCCACTGTAACAAGATAATCTGTAAAGTGGCTTTGTGACAATGTCCATTGTTAAAAACGCTATACAAATAAAATTGAATTTAATAACCAGTATTATTCACTTCACCTGTCAGTGGTTTTAATGTTATGGCCGATCGGCGCATGTTTACTACATAGGGTATAATGATAGTCTAGGGGTTTTTTGTTTGTTTATTTCATTGTAAATCAAATATCTATCTATCTATCTAATTAATTAATTAATTAACATCACTCTTTTTGAAATCCTGAAAAAAATGTCCAGTCATTATTTGTTTATTTGTACTTGCCCATGATATTTTCTAACGAATTTAGTTTGTACTATTTCCCAAAATGTAAATAAACTAGTAGCCTAAGTTAAACCGCCGGATCACTAACCCGGCAGGATCTGCTCTGTCACACAGCGCTGCACATTCATGTTAATAAATTTGTTCTTTGTTTGTCCTGCAAGCTTCGTATCTGACCACTCGTTCGCACCCACGTGAAAGTAACAGCCTCCTGCTTGCATGACTTTTTCGATCCTGTTGGATCTAATCTAATCTAATGCACGCCTCTAATGCCTAATCTGTAAATGTGTTTATATATCCTAATCACTGCATGTTATAAAATGTTCCTATATTTCTATAAACTCAGAAATGCACAGTGGTGAACTTGAAGCACGGATTTGTTCTCTTCCTTGTTTTCCTCTTGCTTCTTGTCAGTTTCTCTTTCGGTTTTATTCAGTGAGATAATGCTGTCTGTGTTTACCGCTCCAGCCAGCTCCAGTTCAGCGCTTGTGGTTTCCTATTGTACCAAGTGATTTTCCACAGCCAGCCTTCTTCGCTGTGTACAAAACAAGCGTCTCTTCTAAAGGCTCTGTAAAGCTGAAACACAGCGCCGTGGCTTTAATGAGAGCCTGAATAACGCTGGTGCTTTTCTAAGGCTCTGTGGCTTTTTCACACTTCTGTTCAGATCATCCACTCTGCGGAAAAACGCAGGGATATTTTTCTGTTGTTTTTTTTTTTTTTTTTTGCCTTGGAGTGTGAATTTAATGGTCCTATTTTAAGTTCATATTTGTATGCTTTTTAAGAAGCGACGATAAACTGGCACTATATCTCAACGTAGGAACCAGAACAGGGGAAATGACATGGTTTTACATAATGACTCGATAAAAAACATGTTTTATACATATATGTGAAAATAAATAGTGACTTGTTATCCAGTTAGTCTAGTTACATTTAATGTTGTGGAACATTTGCAAAACAAGTTCATTTCTTTTATCACTTACTTTATAGCAAACAGTCGTTCCCTCACCAGCCTCTCATTAATTCTCTCTCTCTTGAAGTTAATGAAACAAAAAACAGAATTTCCTGTGGCCTAAACTTAGTTATGGCTTTACCTCTGACTTTATAAAGCTGCAGATTCCTTCCAAAAATGCCAAATAAAATCTCCTCTCATATAATCAACAATTACACACATTTACACACAGTTAAATCTGTTTAAGCTGTGTAGGATGATTCCGACCAATCAGAATCAAGAATCCAGCGTTGTGGTATAAATCATATTTAAACATATGATCATGAGTGTGTGTACTTGGACATGGAGACCACTTTGGCTGTAAGTTAATACTTCACACTTTCTCCCTCCTAGAGAGACGACACAGCTCCATTAACAAGCCAGCGTCCTCCTACTCGTCCTCGGCTGCGCTCCCGGGTCTCCCTTCCCGGGCCAGAACCGGAGGAGCGGGTGGAGGCGGCCCTGCCAGCGCCATGCCCGTGGGTTCCTCCTCCTCCTCCGCTGGAGGGAGCAACAGCACCCACACAGCCAAAGAGAAGCTGCCTCACCGGAAGCCTCACTTCCCCCCAAAGGTGCTGCACGACGACATGTGAGTATGCCAAACCACACTGCTTTAAAAATAACACTTTAAAGGAAGAATCTTCGCAGATAAATTCTGCAAAATGCAAAGCACGTTCTCTGGTGTGTTTTTATTGGCTGCCAAAGGAAGCTGATTAGTTTGTAGCTATTTTTATTAGCCGTTTAGCTTGAGGTCTTATACTGTAGGTAGTTTTATGACGCCTTTGAGACGCAGTTTCTGGGTTCTCTAAAGCTGTTAGATATAATCTGTTCACTCTAAGCGCACGGTCCTGCGGGAGCGCTTCACTGCAAGTTAGTATTTTCTCAGCTTTAACACACCTGCTGTAGCTCATCAGCTAATTATCAAGCCCTGTGTGTGTCTGGGGAGGGAAAACATTAAACCTGGGATTCAGGAATCACACTGGGGTGAAATAAATAACTGATACTTTGGTGCATCTCAATTATTGAAAGAAGCAGTGTGATAATGACAATAACATAGACTTGTGCTTGTTTCTGTTTTTTTTTTTTTTTTTTTCCCTAGCTGTACCTAACATTTCTTAACAACATAGACTAGGGCTTTTGGATTAATTTTAATTAAAATCTTTTAATTAAAATCATTAGACTTGTATTGCACAAACCACAGAAGATGGAAACTTTGTTGCTTTCTTAAACAAAGAAAATGACACACACGGATAATTTTATTATAAATAGGAATGCATCAGTAGCAGTACCGGTACTGAGTATAAGTCTGATACCCTGCTTATTTACCCGTACTCTTAAAAATACCAGCATCTGGCACTATGAGACGTACGCTTAGTGTACATTATCACGCTAATGAACTGACGACATGCAGTGACAGCGAGCTGGTTGCATTTCATGATTACGTACACATCTTTCTACAATCCAAGTAACATTTAATACATCTTATGGTGTTTAAACGGTATCATTTTAATAGAGAGCATTATCAGTGAGTGTGGTCTTTAAAAATATGTGCAAGGTGCCATGACTTGCGCTCGCGCGCACACACACACACACACACACACACACACACACACACACACACACATATATAATCACAAGAGCAAAGGTGCAGGGAAACTGTCACATGTAAGAGCACTTGAACTCGGCGAGCACTGAGACGCGCGTTTTTTTTCCCCCTCACTTGCCACAATCTACACTTCGCTCATGAGTCAAGATGGAATTCACAGCACTTTTCTTTTTAATCTGGATTTTACATTTTTAGATGATTCACATAAAAATATTACTGCAGCTATAAAGGTCACAGTAATAAATCACAGCAGTGGTTCACACCAAATCCCAAATGGCTTCTTATTCACTATATAAGTTCTATATAGTGCGCTATATGTCCAGCTTAATATTCAGACAGAGCACAAATCTGTTAGATGATTATTATAAAAATATAAAAATGATGTACAGATGTAATATCTTTTGCTAATTCATTTCAATCCCACATGTCTGCGTACAGAGAATAACTAGCGCTTTTTTTTTTTTTTTTTTTTTTTTTGGTCCTCCACCCAGTTTGACCCCAGCTGTCAAAGTGGAGAAGATCCATGTGAAGATGGACTACACCTCCTCCAAACCTGGCCACGCGCCCGCTTCTTCCTCATCCTCTTCTTCCTGCAGTACTGTGAGCTCCTCGCCATCGAAGCCAGGCCTTAATAGCCAGTCTGTACCAAAGGCTCATCAGCCGTCCCCGGGCCACATCCCCAACGGAAAGGGCCACATCTCTCCGCTCAGCAAGAAGCAGGACAGCAGCACCAATGCCAGTAACAAACGACCCACCAGGAAAGTGTTAGGTGAGTTTTGTGGAGTGGGATGGATGCTGTTTTGCTGATAATTTATCCAGATGTTGGCATCGAGGGTTGGAGGTAGATGCTCGAGGTGACGACGAGCGATAAACTGGTGACGAAATGTAGCAGTTTATTCCAGAGGGTAATAATGTTTTTCAGGCTCATATGAAGTCCCGTTCACATCATCGCATGATGTTCCTGTGTGTGTTTTCTTCCTTGTGTTGAAATTACACCCTGTTAAATAAAACATATGATGCTCCATGGCTCAGTTACTTAATTTTTAAATATTTTTATAGAACTATTCATAGTTTTTTACTTGGTTTATGTTGCATTGTATTGTGTTGTACCTTACGTTTTGTGTTTGGATTTTGTTTCTCTGCTAGAACGCGAGTTCAATCCTGATGTCCATTGTGGAGTTATGGATATCGGAGCACGTAAGCCATGCACAAGATCCTTAACATGCAAGGTTAGTCCCACCCAACCTACACACACTCAGACACGCACATCACATCGGTCCAGTGAGTTTCAAATATACAGGTGTAATGTGAAACTTTGATAGAGGGTTGAATCAGACTTTACCTCTTTATCTTGAAATCACCACTGAATCACTGCCAGCTTCTTTGTCCTGCTACAGTATGTAGCGAATGTTGACTAAATTTCAGCGTCTTGTCTTTCAAGGACGCTCCCTGCTACTTTAGAAAGTCAGTCATGTAAAAATGAGATAGTGTAGCTTACTGTTGTTTGAGTGGGAAAAAGTTTGGAAATGCATTCAATGGCAGAAAGTATGATTACTTGGG
This sequence comes from Pangasianodon hypophthalmus, assembly GCF_027358585.1. NCBI lineage: Eukaryota > Metazoa > Chordata > Actinopteri > Siluriformes > Pangasiidae > Pangasianodon > Pangasianodon hypophthalmus. The sequence continues at coordinate 3,980,574 of NC_069729.1, read as the reverse complement.
TAGCGTAGACTGAAATCTACTGACGTGTTCAAACCCACTGTTTTGGTTATAAATTGAGAACCTGCTGTTTTTCAGCTGAAGGCTACCATCCATTTTTATCAGAAGTGAATTTGCTCCAGGTCGCACTAACACATTTTGATTAACTGTTGTTCATTGTTTTCGTTTCTATTGTCAGAAATGTTTAGTGACTTTATTGTACTACAGTTTTTAAAACAATTTCTTGAAATGCTTGTACACCATTGGTAATTAGAAGTAATTTTACTAATGGCATTGTACAAGGCTTAACTGTTTTTTTTTTTTCCCCGTGCAGACACATTCCTTAAGCCAGAGAAGGGCAGTCCCCGGGAGGCGGAAGCGCTTTGACGTGTTGCTGGCGGAGCACAAGAATCGAGCCCGGGAGAAGGAGCTGCAGCAACAACAGCATAGGACGGAGCCATCACAGCAAAACCCACCCCCTCTCAGGGAGCCCCACCCACCCCCTCACCACGGCAACCCTACGGTAGCCGCCACTGACACAGCCAAGCTCTTCTCCCTCATTAAAGCCAAACCCCACAATCCTGTGCTTCCACGGTGAGTCAGCCCTTTCATCATTCCTCCTTCGTCCTCACTCATCCTCTCTCTTTCTCACTCGTCTTCAATCCTTTCAGAGTTCTTTGTAAAAGCAGATTAATAAACCTTACATACACACAGACATGTACAAACCTACAAGTGTAATATGAACAAGTATTGACACTGTATTGATATTGCCTTTTTGATTTTAACTGCAGCAGCTCTCACAGTGGGCTGAGCAGTTTAGGGGACGCCGCCGCGACCCCTGACCCGACCCCGCATCTCCACTCGGCTCCCACGCCCGACGGTGCGGCTTGTCCCTCCAGTGACGAGGGCGAGAACGAGGAGAGAGAGGAGAATATGGACAAACTGGACTGCCACTATTCAGGTTACCATCCACGGCCAGCCGCTGTAAGTGCTTCTCTCAGTCCTCCAGGGTTTCTGGGCCGAATGTCTTTCAGTCTCTGTGATGTCACCAACAAGATTCTATTATCCCTTATTAATACAAAATTAATGTCTAATGCATAGAGGATTGTATTAATTTAGTCAGTATCAGGTGTTGGTTGTTAAGAGAGAACAATGAGTCTGGTGTAGTGAAGAATATCAAGTGCGCTCATAATATCCCACAATGCCCTGCAAAAGGCTTGTGTCCAACTGATAAAGAATACCCATAATGCACTTGTAGGCTCTAAGCGTTACACTTTGAATAAAAACAAAGTGCATCAGAATTTTTGTCAAGCAGCAAGCAGGCGATTTGTTTCTTTCTGTATAAACGTGATCAGCTCTCATTAGGAAATGTAATGACGTTCACTGTGACATGGATTTGTAATGATCTCTCTCTCTCTCTCTCTCTCTCTCTCTCTCTCTCTCTCTCTGTTTTAGTTCTGCACTTTTGGAAGCCGACTGTTCGGGAGAAGCTGTTACTCATTCGACCGGCGCTGGGATCGAGTCCGGTATGCACTGGTGGCCATGATGGACAAACACGTCAACTCGCTGATGTGGAAGTGAGTAACACTCCTTCTGTTATAGCACTAATATAACTCAGACTTAATAACTTTACTTCTATTTAAAAATTTAAGTAAAATTTAAGAAATTTAAATAAAAAAATTTTTTACTTAAAAATGTACTTTTATTTTACATTTTATTGACAAAAAAAATAGCAATCAGTGATGGTAAAAATGAAGTATGCGTGAATCCCACAACAAGAAAATACCATGACCCTCCGTGACCAAACCTGATGGCCCCATTGGCCATTTTAGTTGTGTGTGTTAATGAAGGGACATCTGTGAAAGGAAAGTCTAAATGTCTTGTTGGTATAAATGGAATTTTGTTATTAAGGGTATGCAAACTTTTGCACTTGAGTGCAATATTTGTAGCTCAAGTGAGACAACTTGAGTCGAACTATGTGTGACTTTTGGTGCCACATACAGGTTTTCTTTAACTGATTATAGCAACAATTATAATAATTACTGTAACACCATCTATTATGTGTCTTATATTAACTAATTGAAATGTCAGTATTGAATGTTTTACCTGCAGACATTGTTTCTCATCTTGCTTTGTGGTTTAAATCTCACAGAAAAATCCCACTTGCGTTGGAGAATTCCTCCTCGTCTGCAGTTACGTCGTCTCATCGGTCGAGCACAAACTCGCTCTCCTCTTCCTCGGGCTTTCTGACAAGCTCATCCAGACAAGTGTCCTCGTCCTCACCCCAGATGCCTTCAGCACACTCATCCTCGCTGCCCTCCACTCCCGGCTCGAACAAATCCGTCAAATCTCGCTCCGGACCCAAGCACTTCTGGGTCAAGGAGCCCTCCCTGGCTGTGCTAGCTAGCTCCAGTGCTAACAACAACAGCAGCAGCAGCGACACCGGTGGTGTGAGTAGTAGCAGCAGTGCGATCAGCCTCGGCTCAACAAAGAAGCGCAAGAACAGCTCTCTGCTGAAATACGGCGCAGAATCCTCCCCTTCATCCTCCTCCTCTTCTTTAAAAAAGAACTGCATGGCGAACTCGGGCACCTCAGGGAGCAGCTTTCACTCCTCGCTAACCTCCACGGCGTCGTCTGTGGCTTTCTCATCATCGTCGTCCTCCTCTTCCTCCCACAGTGCAGGTATGAACTGCCCACCAGGCCGCGGCAACTCGATGAGCGCGCGACAGGAAGCAGCCGAGCCCATCAAGCGCATGAGCGTGATGATGAACAGCAGTGACTCGACGCTCTCACTCGGCCCGTTTGTGAACAACCCAGACGGGAGAACCGACACAAAGAGGAGGAAGAGTTCACAGGCCACCAGCAGCCTCACTGGCACAGCTACCTGCACAGGTAACGTCGAAGCAGAACCATGGGATTTATATGGAATTTATTTTTACACTTTTCCAGAGATCAGTGTTCTATACATGTGCTGCTTGGGAACACCTCCAACCCCTTGTACACACGCACGCACACACACACACACGCACACCTTCTTTCCTTAGTAAATCTCCTGTAATTTGCATGACCTTCATTTGCATATTTGAACATGATTGTCACTTGTATTTTATGATGGAGTAACACTTTGAATAATACTTATTTGGATTTTCCAGTGAGATTTTCGGCTCTAAAACACACCAGTGACTATTTTTTGCACTGAGCACTGAAAAATTTAAAAACAAACAAAAAACTCCCAGATGCATTTTAAGACGTTTAAGGGGGACTTTGCTGTATTGACCTTAGCAATAATGACGTCACAAATTCCCACAATATGCAAATGAGTGCTTTAACAAACCATGTTATTGTGTTCTGTGAGCACTGGGACTGATCTCACGAGTTTTCACGCATGAAAACAATGATACGTTTGTAATTGTGTGTGTAGTAATGAAGTGTTCTTTGCCTTTTACAGCATCTGCAGGGGGAGGTGGAGGGGCACAGGGGCCTGGCAGGCCCAAAATGGCCAAGTCTCCAGCCATCAACAACATTCACGGCAAACACGCGCGGCCCATGCCGGGAACGCCGGGGCTTCCCAACAACTCACTTATACATCAGGTGTGTATGGCTCTGAGGTGTGTTTATGTTCTGAGGGCGGAGAGGGTTTGCAAACATGCTTAATTGTTAAATAAACACGATTGTGTTGTGAATGTGACAATCAGGCCTTGGGATTTTAAAGTGGTTCTCAGTAGCTGTAGACGCATGGCTTGTTTTTCAAAAGATACCCTGCTGAAAGCATCTAATCATCAAATCCTCAAGTGCGCAGATACAGCTTAGCAATTGCAGTCTTACACCGCTTTGTAGTACATGACTGAGGTTGCATAATGGCACAGTTTAAATTTTAGTGTCTTATTCTAATCTTCTTGTCTTAGAGCTATGAGTTTATTTACATGCACAGTAATAATCTGATCATTATCTGATTATGGCACTAAACATAACCAGATGAAGTAAAAAGGCTTTTAAAAAGCTTATTTGATTATGAAAATAGACAAAGCTAGAAGGAAAATTTTATGTGCAATTGGCACTATTATATATTTGTACAGTGAATTTGCCAGAAGGCATGTTGAAGACTCAGCAGTCATGTGGGGGGGGAAAAAGGAAAAAGGTTCTCTGGTCTGATGAGACCAAAACGATTTGCCCTTATTTGGCAGAAACCCAACACTGCGCATAACCATGAGATCTCTAGAGTGAAGCATGGTGTTAGTAGCATCATGTTGTGGGAATGATGAAGTACTGTATATAAAAGGCACTGTGTTTAAAAAAGACAGTAAAATATTTGTGGTCTGATCCAAAGTTTTCTCATTATCCCATTAGTTGAGTAAGTATAAATGCTTTGATTTCATTATTCTCTCATTATTTATTGCCAAAATCTGATTTTTTTGCATGTTTTTGTGTACTTGTATACCTGTATCTCTTGTGCAGAATCTTAACACACCCTTTATCTTCTTGTCTTAGCCAAAGGCCCGTCCCTGACACAGGTGGGCCGGCTCTGGGGGTGCGAAGCGGTGGAGCGGAGCTCCCTTAGCGCCCGTCACGGCACACTGCACGAGGCCTTCTTCTTCTTCTTCTTCTTCTCTTACTCTCAGCTTCCCACAATCCTCAGGGTGGAGAGCGCACTGGGCCGCTCAGTGACGGCGCGCTGTTTCTCCCGGCCACAAGGGGGCATCACACAGGTGGACAATACACCACGAGAGGGGCACGTCGTTGTGTGTGCATGTGTGTGGTGGGTGGATGCGATGGCAGTTGCCCCAGTGGCAGGCAGCATGTGATGCAGAGGTACAGTTAAGGGCTGGTACAGGGCCACGCCTACACTACTACACAGCATCAGATGGACTTCACGGGCTTCATTAGCGAAAGGAGCATTTCTGTCGATTTCTGTGTGTGTATTTGTGCGTGTGTGTGAGTGAGTGAGTGTGTGTTCATGTGGGTGATACTAGAATACTGGAAATGTAATTCTGTGTGAACTGTGAGCATTTGAGGGTGGTGCACAGGAAAAGGATGGAATATCAGGAGTCTCAGAGAAGAAAAAAAATGCAATCCCATTTAGTTTAATAAACATATTTATTCTGTAAGGAGGAGTATATACAATAACGCAATTCAGCACATTTTAGAGAACATAAAAAAATGAAAGTCGTCACAGTATCCAAATGAACAACCTAACTGCAGAAATGATGAGCATTTAATTAAGTCTTAATGTTTCTTTAGAAAGCATTTTGTTTACATAAAGCAACAATTTGCAACTTCTGTAAAAGTGGATGGAACAAAATGTTATTTTGCAGCTACATTTAATTCAGCAGAAACTTCCCTAAACCTTTAGTTAAAAATGTAGTTAATTAACTCGCCCAGTTTGGTTTAAAATCACTTATATTCACTTACGCAACAAAATTCAGTACTGCTATTGAGTCAGACTGAAACTTTTTCTTATGGAAGGCTAAGCAGCTTCCTCTTATTGTTCCCACACTTACATTAAAGGAATACTTCAGCTTTTTATCTCTATCCACCACATGTATGTGTGTTTACCATGGACAAGAATTCCTACTAACTATCCATGTACTAAAAACTAAAAACCAGGTTAAGCTTTTGTTAAGAGTCAAACACCTGACCTTAAACTTCCATGCAAATTTTGATGGAATGAGTTTACCTTTTTAGCAGTAAGACGTGCGCACAGGTCCGTGCCATTTTAAGACCTTTATTGATAGTGTTGCAACGGTTGTAATTTTGAATTATGGATTTATATATTTTAGTCTGAACTTGCACCTCTATTCTAAGCGAGTTGGCATAAAGAGGTTGTCTGTTATTATTTTCAGCAAAAGGAAACCTGTTGAAATCCTTGACTGTAGTAATCACACGTACTCTGCACACGTGCTGGTGTCTGGACCACGCTGCAGGCAGTGGCAGTGTGAGGCTCTGGGGCTTTGTGCAGCTCACGCAGCTGTCGGCTCGGCTCGCTCCGTTTCTGCCCAGCGTGGACCCAGATGTTCTCCACAGCAGCCAGACAGAGTTCAGTCGAGGGCACACATTTGTGCAGCACCTTCAAATCTGTGCGAATGCTCTCCAGCCAGTAGGTGATGCTCTCCACATGGCTTTTTATTCCGGGGAGACAGCGGCAGAATCAACCCCCGATCCACCACCATGTCAGCTTTTCCCCTCAACATCTGAATTAATTAGCAGAACACCATGTGAGCCCAGCAGTCATACTGCCGTTGTGACTTCCTGCTGGTCTGCCAGTGTAGAGACAGAAGTCAGATTTGTTCTACTGAATGTTTGTTAATTAAAAACAAATAATAATGCACTACAGATGTGGTGGATAGAAATCAGGTTGAAAATCACTGGAAGTATCCCTTTAATCAGTTATAATGAAGTTAACGGCTTCTTGTCCTCTTGAAACCTGACTTTTAAACGCTTTTAACCATTATAACTTCAGTGTTAGCAGTGAGAACTGTTTGCCCTGGAATACTGTCAGTCGTTATTCAGTTCTACTGACCGTTAGACAGTCGGACAGATTGTTGAACACCTTTAGTACCTGTCAAACTACATCAAATCTCCCTTAATCACTACGGCTACGTGGAGACTTTCAGGCTGTAAGGGACAAGTGCTTGTGTAAACACACTAAAAGAGATCATGCAATTTATTATAAAACCTTGAGGGTTTTTTTTTTTTTTTGGCAACAATGATGCACATCTACACTATAACATGTAACACGTTGTTGTCTGTTAGTGACTCAACAGCAACAGCAGTTTAAGGAGTACTTCACTCACACACACACACACACACACATGCATGTGTGTGTGTGTGTGTGTGTGTGTGTGTGCAGCTAAAAACGAATGAAAGACCGTGACTTAGCATGATCATTTCCGTAATTCTACTACCATTCATCCATTATTGGCAGAATCAGCATGAGTGCTTTCACACTTTGTGGTTTTTATTTTTCCCCATAAGAAAAAGCGAGAGCACCTTTTGCGACGCTCACACTGTAACCATAACAACGTCTTAGCAGTCCTAGCTAGTATCTTCTAACTAACTATCCTATTTGCAATGAAATAGTTTCAGTTTCAGAAATCTCCTTAAATTCACTCACTAGCACACTCGTGTCTCACTGGTGCTTTTTTTCTCACCGGTTCCTTTTTTCCGCTTTGGAATATGCAGTGTTTAGTCTGTTTGAGTGAGAACCCTAAGCAGTTCTTCAGGCAGGTGAGAACACAGCAATCACGTTTGCACCAATCCGTGAGAATATTTGTGAGTCATTTGACTCTGAATCGACTCGACTGGATGAAGTGAATCAAACTTGCCGCATGCAGCTTAGAAGTGAGCTGCAAAACTGAACCAAAGCACAGAGCTGTAGCTCTGCAGAAATGCTACATGTTCAGTATATGTGGACCTACAAGCAGAAAATGTGAAAAAATACACAGGATGCAATCCACAAAATTAAACTAAAAACATTAAACTAGTTACTCATAAAATTATCTTACTTCTTATTTAGTGCCGGCTCCCAGTTCTCCATGCTTATGTGATTTTTGTGGGGTTTTTTTCTACACCTTTTTTCACTGCTGTTTTTCTGACCAATAAACGACATAAATTTACAAATACGTTTTGAGCCCTTCAGCCAAATGTGAAACAAAACCAAATAGCAAAGGAACCAAAAGAATCAGTTTCACTCTGATCGAGACTCGGGGAAACAGACTAATACATGTGAAAGCGCCTTGACCCATTTTTTTTCACCACTGTTGGTTGAGGGGGAAAAAAAAAAAATATGTCAAGTGTGAAAGCAGCCTAAAGTCGTCATTTTACCAGAGCAGGTGTAGCGAAGCGGAGGTCAGCGGCAATACACAGAAATAAAGAATATGAGACAAAGTACTGTGAGAAGCTCCTGAGGTGATGCTTAGCCCTGTAGCCACACATTCTCACACACACTGATGAGTGAATTCAAAAGCAATTCCTGCTTTTGTGTATCGAAAAAAACCACTGTCTCTTCTTTTCTGTTGCCAATTCCAGTAATGACTAATCCTGTCCTAACATAGTGTTTTGATCACTGAAATACGAATCCAAATCATAAAGAACTGGCAATAGATCTCATAGGGGTCGTAAGCTTGGAGAGTATTAAGTATAAAGTTGCAGAGGTGTGCAGACCTTTCTGGAAAATTTTTTGAACTGATGTCAGTCAGCTGAGGAAACGAGAGGGTTTTTTTTTTCTTTTTTTTTTTTCTTCCTATCTTTGGCTTTTTTTCTATTGATAAATATTGAAGTTAACCCTATTTCAGAATACATATTTTGTTAAAAAAAAAAAAAAAAAAAGAATTGTACATACGGAGATGTATTTTTGCACAGGCATTTTCTTACACGTTTTTGGTACAGTTGAGATCGTTATTATTTATTTAGTGAACGGATCCGTTTTAAGATTTGAAGTGGTTCACTGCCAAGCCAATAATGCAATATGCCTCTTACTCACGAGACGGAGCTTCTTATTAATAGTTGTGGACTGAAATCCGTATGAAGGAGTGTTGCCACCATAGTGGAGAGAATCTTTTATTATTATTATTATTATTATTTAATTTTTATCTCCCTCTTTCTGCTAAGTCAAACTACTTAAGAGGATGTCACTAAAATGGCCCCAAACACCAGATTTCACCAGTCACATTTCACTAGTTGTTCATGTTTTAAGGATCCCGGGGGCTGCCGAAAAAGCAATTTAATAACAAGAGAAGGAGTGTGAACACTTAATGCACCACCGTTGCCAAACTTATTTGTATTTCGAAACACTGCAGTCGTTCTTTTGCAGCTTTTTAAATAATAACGAAGCAGAAAAGTGCCTGAATTTGTTTCTCACCTGTTTCAGCAGTAATTTTTGTTCCACGTTACACAAGTGTTATATAAATGGTTTTGTAGAAGCTTCTTCTCCTTTTTTATTATTTTTGTTTAAACCTGTCCATTATGTGATCCTCTTGTCCTTTCACTGCGTCATGAGATACATCCGAGGGAAGATCGGTACAAATCACGTCCCGCAGTTTCAATACGGTTTAAAACACGCCCTCGTTATCTTTCCCTTGATGTGTGTGTAAAGTAGATTACACGAGTGGCCAACTGCAGAACAAAAGGTGTTGAGTTGATATCATTGCATTATACCAGTTTGAGTTATATGCACTTGTATTGGCTGGCTAATTACTTAGCTTGCTAAATAGCTAGCAGATGAAACTGTCATGTATAGCTGCAGTATGTATGAATGTGATATTTCTAATACATTAAGTATTTTACTGTTTTTTTGTTTTGTTTTTTTTTTTGTTTTGTTTTTGTGGACATTTTGCAAACATCTCCATTCACAGTTGCTTTCTGGAGACTGCTCCTGAAGTCTACACTGATGTTGACTTGGGCCTTCAAATGCACTTAAGTAGGTATTGAAATGTCTCTTAAGAGCCGCTAGATTCCCTTCAAGAGAAAATGGTTAGGGAAACTCGAGGGCGTGTTTAATACAGTATTGGAGTGCAGCCCTGTGATAATAGTTCATTTCTTCTGTTTTTTTTTTTTTTTTTTTTTACTTTTTCCCTAATGCAGTTGTGTTTTTTTTTCCCTTCTTTTCTTTAATCCAGATTAAGATTCAATTCTCTTGTCAAATTTATTCGAACTCCACTGGCAATGTTTTCATATGATGGTAATTTCTTTGATAAAAGAAGCACAGATGTAGAATGTGAATCACAGATCAGAAACATCGACATCAGAGCAGAGAAAATAATATTCAAGTGTGTAAATTTGAGGGGTTTTGTTTTTTGTTTTGTTTTTTAAATCTACATAATCCAATCATTTGAACAGCTGGACTTTTGTGTGTTGGCTGCTATGTAATTCATGAACAAACATAGTAGGTTAGATTTACGTAATATTTAAAGAAAAAGATTGTATAGTCTATTTGTTTTGTAACAGGTTTTCTGTAAATAAAAAAGTAATTTATACTGTTATTTATAAGAAAAGAAATACCCGAGTCTGTTCTTCTTCGCTGCGTTGTGTGCCGTTTGTTTCAGGTAAGCCCCAGAACAGGGGAACGTGTTGAAATTTAATAGCAAATTACACACACTGATGAAGGCAGTTTTCTCTGAAAAGGTTTTATTAGATACTGTACATAAAACAAAAGTCAAGTCAAGACAACCGAATTGTCAGAACAGCCATCAAATGCCTAAAGACAAGTCTCCTGATGCGTAAACATGCTACATGTTGATGACACGAGAAAGCTTCTGCACTCTGTTCAGCAGGAGGTCACCTTTCTTTATGGTTTCCTGATACTGCCAGTTCTTACTGTCAGGCCTGGGGAGAGAGGAGGTGAAATATCAGTACAACATGATGCTAACAGTGTGTTACTAGCTGCCATATCAACAAAGACAGATTATAACTATGGCCATTTCAAAGATAAGTCGTTAAATTTCAAGTCATATTATTTGTCTGTAAGTAAGGATCATACTGGAGCTCGATTCTTTTCCCCATAAACATGTGACCAATGCTGTCAGATATTCTGTCCAGCACATAACCATAACACTGCTCTAAAAGTAACGTCTTTTGATATAAATCTACAATCCAGATATGCTGTTGCTGCTTCCCCTAAGATTAGGTATCCTGCAACGATCTCATGCAGTGCTAAATGAGCTGAAAATGAACCTAAGGATAACAGCAAAAGATCTGCAGAAATCACTAGAACTTGATACAGTCTCTGTTCGTGTATCCATTCTAGCAAAATTGTGTTTAAGGAAGAAAAAAAAACAACAACCTGGTTGTTCCAAAACACTGTTTTGTGGACAGATCTGACAAAAATCGAAAGCTATGTTTGGAAGAAAAAGGCACTGCACAATAACAAAAAAAACCCTCATCCCGTTTGTGAAGCATGGTGGTGGGTGCATCATGGTTTGGACTGCTATTCAAAGCCTTAGTGCCTACACTGCTTTCAGTCATTGAGGGAACATTAAACTCAAAACTGTCTGTGCTGTATAATAATGAGTTATTTGTAACTTTCCAATGTCTACTAGGCCTTCCCCCAAAAAGAATAATCATCAGTTCATTTCTCAAAATGTATGCGATTCGGTTCAAGAACTACGTCTGGTCAAAGAATCGTGATTTTATTTCTGTCCTAATAGTCCTAATGACCACGTATGCATGTCATGCTTGCATAATTATTAGGCTGATGTCACTTTCCCCTCCCAGATTACTTTTATCAAAAGAATTATGTGCTCCTGCTTCACTCTTCTTTTCACTCCCCGTCTCAATCCTATTTATATTTCTATGATACTTTAATTCAGCAGTATAACACCCTAACAGAACAGCTGTAACCATTACAGTCCATTTTGTTTTTTCACACAGTAGATTAACAGCTGTTTTCCATCATTTTGACCAGCAGGCGGTGCTAATTTGCCCTGTTCTGATGCTCTGCTTTTACCTGTTGGTCTCGACGATCTCGTTCACTTTGTCGATCTTGCAGTGTAAACGGCCAGCGGCGATAAACCGCGAGAGCTCCCTTAGGAAGAAAAAAGTAAAATGTGCATTGAGAAAATGTGTAACGGTAAATACAGTTAAACGTAAGATAACAGATGATGTGTACGCACTGGTCGATGAACTCCGTGCTGACTCCGAAGGCCTCGGCCATGTAGCCCAGCGTGAGGGAGCGGTACGACTCCAGGAGCTGGCTGTAGGCCAAAATCCGCATCTCACGCACGTAGTAACGGTAGTGAGGCGCGAAGAGCCAGTCCCTCTTCATTTCCTGTTCCACACGAGCTGCAGCGGCACAAACAGCATCAAGCAAATTAATAAATGTAACATGACCCAACCTCACAGCCTTCTGGAAGCACACACTCGTCACTAGGACCTCGGTGATATATATAGAGAGAGAGCGCGAGAGATCAGGACTCACCCAGAGACTGGAAGAAGATGGAGTACCGGCACTCGTAGAGGGAGAACAGGTACTGACGCACTCCAGGCAGACTGTGCAGCACCTCCAGAATCTCTGCACCTTTAATCACCTGAAAGAAGACCAGCGTTCTTAATATGTTACTTTTTATTAATCTTGATTAATTAATATTCTGTAACAATAAAACTGTGGGATTGTTCATATGCTGTATAAGTTTTCTGTGTGGAGGTAAGACAGGTCAAACTGCAGGACAGAGGACTTTCTCGACTTTGCAGAACTTGTTCTTATCACCATTCTTGTTCTTACTTTGCACTGTGGCAATGTTAAAACTACATCTCAGGAAAAATCAGAGCAACTGAGAAACCAGTTGGAATTATGATTTCGGTGGATTCATCCTAATGCTATGCTGTAAACTTGCACTTTGTCTTGAACACGGCATGACTGCAGCACCACTTTATCTACACGCTTAACACGCAGGTCTCACCTTCTCCCTCAGGTCCGGCCTCTTCAGCGCTATCATGCACACGTAGACGGTGTACGTGACGAACGTCTTGTAGTCCATGAGCTCGTATGAGGTGAAGGTGGACACGGTGTCGAGGAAAAGCTCGGCGGCCTGCTTGAAGTCTCTGATGGCGACGCAGTACAGGCCCTGATACACCTTCAGACGGTTCCTCCTGTCCCAGTCTCCGCCCTCTTCGATCAGACTGCCAAGGACGAATTCAACGTTCACATAAAAACTCCTCAAACATTTCAGTGAGCCAGGACTTGAAGAAAACGTGTTGTGTCTTACCTCTTGGCTTTCTCTGTGTTGCGCGTGATGAGGTCGCTGTCCATGTAAAACAGCCCGATCCTCAGCAGGTAGAAGACGATGTCTAACCGGTGGCCCAGGGCTACGGTTTTGTCATACGTTTTCCTAAAGGCAGTCAGAGCTCCTTCCTAAATTATGAGAAAAACGATTAAAGGTGGTGAAAAATCATTTGCGCAGTTTTTCCACACAGTCCAGACGTGTCTAATGTCGGACATTTGCTTCTCTAGACCTGTGAAGATCATGAAGCTTAACAAGTAATGGATGTCTGTCTATCTCACCCAAAATGTCTGCACCGATGAGCTTTAGGACACATTCTGTAATCTATAAACATCAACTAAACTTCAGCGTGAACGCCGTAACGGCATCGCGGCAGCCATGTTGGACAACCAGCATATTCTGAACTAAAACACTACACTAAATCTCTTCTCTCACCTTGTCTCCGATCCTGATCAGATACTCCGCTTTGGCCATCATGGCATCCCGGATCTCGCTCTCGCCGAGGTTCTTCTCCGCGTCCTCCAGAACCTCATCCAGGCGCTTCAGCTCGTCCTCATTGGCCTTCTTCATTTTGCTCAGTAGGTCCGAGTCCACGGACCACTTCAGTTCTTTACACAAGCTCTCGTAGTAAGGAGCCATGTCTACGATACACACATCAGTTATTACAGGAGATGCAACAGCAGAAGAGCTGAAAGTGACACTTCACACAACAAAGAATTCAAATCTACAATAAATACTAATAAAAAAAGATTTTATTAAAACAGTTTTAAAAATAAAAGAATAAAAATGCAAATAAAAAAGATTTTAAAAAATAAAGGTTACAATAAAGTGTGTATATATTTATTTATTTTGCTGATACAGTGAAGTTGATGATGAAATCAATCATATATTTTTGCTTCTACATACACTCAGGTTTGTTAAGGTGAAATAATTATTATTTTAAGTACACAAGCAGTTAATTATGTAATTGTTTATCGACTAATGATAATTGTTTATCGACTAAACTCTATATTAAATAATATATAATATTAAAGCGATATTTCAAAACTTTAATTATGCTGGCTAAACTGGAAATTAGCTCCAACATCTAATAAGCCACATTATTAGCCATTTATTTCCCCACCCGCATTCCGTCAAATCGCGCCTCCTGCGCGATGATTGGTTAGTGCTACACAAAGACTACCCACGGATTGGATCGTTTCAGCGCGAGCACGCATCATCAGCCAATCGTAATCCAGAAGGCGGGGTTTTGTCCCATTACAGGTGGAAACAATAACGTCGATAGCGCTCAGTTAGCAAGATGTCATGCTAGCTCGTGTAGCCGTAAGGAGCAAGCCATCCAGCGGTTAATTACAGTAAGGACGCAGGTTAATATTCGATTGGAGGACATGGAAGTGGTTTGTGGACTCACTGTTCGCCCGGATCGCCTCCATGAGCTCGGTCTTCACCTCAGCGTCCTGTCTGTGGCCATCGAGAGTCAGCAGAAACTTCAGCTGCGCGATCCTCAGGTCGGGGTTTTTGGGTAATCCTTCTTCTTCCAGGTTTTCCAGCGGCATTGTGGCGAATGTGGGGTTTGTTCAGCGGATGGGAGAGAAACGATCAGGGCTGGAGCTGACACTGACAAGCAACGATGACTATGAAGAAATCTAAACAACAGAAGAGATGTATGAAGTGCACTTCCGGCGAGCCGCAAGTCAACGAGGCGGAGAAAAGAGGGAGCGCGTGCAGGAGAAACGCGCTACTGACACCTAGCGGCCGGATTCATGTACTACAGCCAGCACCAATGCCCAGGTACAGTCCAGTTACAGTTACAGTGAAGTTACAGTCCAGCCCAGTTACAGTCCAATGAAGTGAAGTGAGTCTTTACTGTCATTCTGCTTTCTCATGTTAGGAAAGAAATAGAATTCTTTACGGTCACTTAACATGAAACACTGCCAGGCAAGAGACAAGAGACCACAGTGACTCACAGTGCAAAGGCTTTCATCCGAAGCGTCCTGGCTCTCTATATAATACATTATAATATATTATATTATGTTTATATTATATTATATTATATTATATTATATTATATTATATTATGTTATATTATAATACACTGGATATGTAGCATTGTTTTACACCACTGGACAGGCATTCCCTTTTTTACACATGAATTTTGTTCAATTATTTAAAATTAATTTTCTGTAATTAATTATAATTTATTGTTTACAAAAAGGGACTTCTATCAAAAAAGAATAATAAATAAAGCACATATAAAGAAATAATAATAATATTACTAATACTATTACAAATAATAATAATAATAATAATAATAATAATGATGATGATGAAGAAGAAGAAGTACAACAACAACAACAACAACAATAACAATAATAATAAAAATAATAATAATAATAATTTTTTAACAGTTTTTAAAGTCAAGGAAGAAAGAAAAAGATTAAATGAAAAAAATAATTAATAATATTAAAGTATTTTGTTTAAACTGTTTTAAATGTTACTACTACTACTACTACTACTAATAATAATAATAATATTGAAGCTTTTATATTATACACTGGATGTGTAACAGTATTTTACACCACTGGACAGGTGTTCACAATTATTTTTTATAAAGTTGTTATTATTAATTTATTAATGAAATTATCTATGGACTTTTAAGGTCACTTATCATCAGAAATATATATAATATATGCTAAAATGTGTAGATATTTTCATGTTGCAGTGTATAATTAGTATTTATAAGTAATTATTAATAACATCTCATGTCTCAGATCCAGGGCTTTGCCTGTTATTATAGTTGTAAGTTTGAGAGGATTTTGACAGAGCATCTCTCTTCATTAAAGTCTTTCCTAGAGCTCAGGAACGTCAGTAGTGAAGACTATAAAGCAGAGCAGGGGATTAAACACTGGGTTTAAATCAGAGAGCGTGTGGAGACTCGTGACTGTGAGCCCTGTAATCATGGCTGTATTACAGTTACGCTCTCGTCTCCATTAGACTGTTCATTCAGGAGCTTCTGAACATCACTGCGTGTATTATAAAGCTGTGATGAGCCTGAGGGATTAAAGAGAGCTCACGTGATGTTCGTGTGAAGCTGCGTTCAGGCTGCTCCGATGTCCTTCTAGAAAAAAATCACTGTAATGTTATTTTTAAAAAGAAATCACTGCAGTCTGTGAAACCTGTGCAGTAGAAGCATCTGCTGCTGCACATCTTTTATTTCTGATTGAAGAAAACTTTGTGCTACAAGTGAAAGATTGAAATATGCACCATGAAAACATCACACGTGTGTCGGGGAAGCAGGATGTAATGTGCTTTAAAGGAGCAGTTTGTCATTTTTTAACGCCCTCTCCTGGCTGCGAAGTGAAGTACACATGCACTAAAAACAGATAAGACTTGATCTTCCTGTAACCGGACTGTTGAACTACCGATGCCTTGTGAGTTCCTTCTGGAATAAAAACATGAACAGTTTGGTTTCAGTTTGGGGGCGGAGCTTATTGCTGGGCTATAAAAATACAAATAGAAGGCTGAAATGAAAAAAAAAAAAAAAACAAACTGGTGAGCTCCATTATGGGGTAATATTTCAGATTAGAGTTTTATTGCTAAGATATCTTTGAAATTATGTGATTGTTGCGGGTCTTTGTACAATTTTTCAAAAACACAAACCACACCTTTATGTGCCTTATTAAGCAAATGATACATCCAGTTGCTTTGATTGATGGAAAGCATGGGACTAACTTTGGATTTGATACTAATTATAGAAATTAAGATTGTTTATCCTTTTTCAGTCAAAATCAAACTCCCTGAGTCAAAATCAAAACCCCCTCCCAGATGTCAAGCTTATATTATATAACTGAGTATTTAACACACACGAATGTCTACACTCTCAGGCTTATTGCATTAGCAGGATGCAATCCGCCGTAAAAAATTAAACTTATTACCCGAAATGTGTAACCGAGCGTCAGATGAGTTTGGTCAAAGTGAGTCAGCAGTGTTACAGTGAGTGTTACACTGCGAGTGGACAGACATGGAGAGCTTCTTGAAGCAACTGGTAAGCAAAATTTATATTCTGCTTATAAAAATCAGCTATCTGATACTGACTTCATTTTTTATTTTTAATTAAAACAGTCTGCTGTCCTTTAATCAGGAATTCACATACATGAATATATAAAAATCACCAGTTATTTACATCCAATAGCTTTTTTTTTTCTTCTATGTTTCCAGACACAAATCCAGACTTCAGAAAACGTGAAGCTGTGACAAGAAACAAGAAAATTGAGTTAATAACTGGATTATTAAGTAGCTCAGATATTGTTGAATTTAGATGTACAGTTGTTAAAAAAATTTGTGGTCCAGTAATAATGATACAGCCCAATATGACTGCTTTAGTACAACTTCACACCAATGTAGTAGTAGTAAAGTCTTAAATCTATCAAATTCTAGCAAAACTGCTAGAAATATTTATAATTTATTATAATATTTGTTTATTTATTGACTTTTCGGGAAGATTGACGCATTACAGATCAACATATTTCAGACAGTGAGCATCCAGAGCTTTAAAGCATAGTGTTAAAGGAACAGTTTGGCCAAAAATAAAATAAATAAATAAATAAATCACACACCTCATCCATCCATCCGTTCATGTGAGGTACGAGGCAAATGTAGCTAGGGAACATTTATAGCCTCCACTTTAGCATTGTGCAGTTTGGCATTGGAAAACTGAAATTCAAATCAAGAGGAAAACTTCAGATACACTTTTCCTTTAACAAGATGACACCGAGACTTCTTTAATGTTGCAACCTTAGTTTAAATATAAACTCTTAATTACTTCACATGATTACTAGAGATGCCACGGATCCCATACCTAGGATCGTTATCGGAAAAAAAACCCAAAACACTGGACATCAGAGAGAGAAACAGTAACGAATTCTGTCCGATCCTGTAACACATTGAAGAAGAGTGGATTTGGAAAAGATTTTTTTTTTAACTGGAACTGGAAATGTTTGAATCGTTTCAGGTCCAGGGCAAGGCTTTGCTCTTCATCATCGTTCTTGGTTTGGGAGGATCTTTTCAGATGGGATGCCACAACACACTGATCAGCTCTCCATCTCCAGTGAGTTGTTTTCATCCTCTGTGTCACTTATGGCTGCTTTCAGTCTCCAGCAAACTCTTTTAGGAAAAGTAACATGCTTCTTGGGCCAAGCAGGAAACATGTAAATGAAAGATAAAGACTTATAAACTGGTTAATGTTAAATAATACTGAACTAGTAGCACTTTTTTTAGATTATCTGAGTTATGTATAAGAGTTTGACACACACACTCGAACATATAATACATTATAATATAATATTGTAACTATAATCATCTAATCAGCTCCTTGTGTTTAATATACTTAGTCATGTGCCTATTCGTCTAACACATGATAATACGAACACCATTATTCTAAAAATAATCAACTGTTTCGTTCAATATGCAGTTGAGCGCAAAAGTTTTCACCCCCCATAGTTATTCAGTGGAAAAAAAGGAAAATGCATCACTAGTTTAAACTGATATAAAAAGATCTACACTGAAAGGATGCAAAGAATGTTGGAGTCTGTTATAAAGGCAAACAATGGGCATAGAAATGATCATAGAATATTTATATTACAATTAAAACTAGGGATACAAACTTATGGACTTGTCTGAATATTTTACCTGGTACTGTTTTACTATTTGAGCATTTTTGTCACTAGTAATAATGAAGGAACAATAATCTCAATAATCTCTGAAACCCGACTAGATGTCTTTTTGGTATAAAATACATCATTTTGTTTTCTTCACTATGATATAAGGGTGTACAAACTTTCGCACTCCATTGTACTTATTTAAATATTCTTGTAAATTAGTATTTTTAGTCTTTTTCGAATTCGTTGAGATGCCTTACCGCCCGAGTTTCTGCACAAAAAGAGTTGGGAATGATAAGATTTTACCACGGCGCTGCTGGATTCTCCATTCTGATTGGTCAAAAGGTGTTGATTAGTTTCCTATAACAGCAGCTCTGACAGTAGTTCTGTCTCTATTTCAAATGACAGGTTTATATTAATGTGCTCATTATCATTTCTACAGTAACAGACCTCTCTCTCTCTCTCTCTCTCTCTCTCTCTCTCTCTCTCTCTCTCTCTCTCTCTCTCTCTCTCTCTCTCTCTGGAAGGAGTCTCCAGTGTCAGAGCTTTTCCACATGGGAGAGTTTGCACTTTATGGTTTCTCTGTAACATGACAAGCTGTGTGTGTGGTTTTTTTTTTTTTTTTTTTTTGTCTTATTAATTTCAAAAGGAAAAAAGAGAAGTTCCACAACATTAAATGTAACTATAAAACGATTACTCAATTAAAAGTTGTTATCGTTGGAAATTGCTGAGGTACAAAAAGATTAAAACGCTTATTGGAAAATAATTAAATTCGGGTGCGGTGACAGTAAATCCAGTTCGGACGAGGACGCATCAGATTTCATATTTTATTGGTCACACACACAACCCTACACAGTACGAGGTGCAGTGAAATGAAATCATGACTGATTATTTTCCTACAAAAGCATGCCCCCAACTCTTTTCTTCCTTACAGTGAAGAATGTCAAGTCTTGGCTCAAAGTCTAAAAATATATCATTCAAACATCTCGAGCGGTATTTGTAAAAGTTCGGATTGTAGTGAGCTCTTTTTATCATGCCGTCTCCGTCCACAGTTCATTAAGAGGTTTATAAACAGTAGCTGGACTCTGAGGTATGGCGAAGCTCCAGGAGAAGGCACGCTCACGCTCATCTGGGCCGCAGTCGTGGCCTTTTACTCTGTCGGAGGCCTCTGCGGTGCCATGAGTATCCGCTGTGTCCTCAGTCTTCTGGGGAGGTGTGTGTTTTTTTTATTTGATTTATTTAGTTATTGTTTCCTGTTTACTAATCAGGACTTAATATGTCACAGAATGTTAGTCATTAGGAAATAATCTAACCAATAAGGACATTAGGCAATAATCTAACCTGAGCTCAGTGTACAAACCAGCAGAGAGTTCACAGACTGAATCACAGTTAGATTATTGCCTAATGTCCTTTTCTTTATTTCTAAAGAAGACATTTACCTTCCGCTCACTCTGGATTATGAATCCTTCTCACAGAAATAAAGCAATGATCTGGAACAATGCACTCAACGTCGTCTCTTTAACCATCATGATGACAAGCAAAGTTGCAAATTCATTTGAGATGATCATGCTGTCTCGCTTCCTGTTCGGTGTAACCTCAGGTAACCTACCTCTCTCTCTCTCTCTCTCTCTCTCTCTTTCTTTTATTCAGTTGCAAATACAACAGTGAACACTTATGCATTCATGTGTACTATGTACAGTACAGTTCAGAATTAATGGCAAAATTGTAAAAATGATGTATTAAAAGAATAACATTCAATAAGTGATATTTTGAGCTCAAACGTGCAGAGGTATTGTATCATTTTATTTAATTTTTTTGTGTATAGTGCTTTTTTTCTGTTATTCACTGTTAACTGTTAAACAATGAATATTTTGAGAGTCCTACCCATGGAGAGAATCACAGCATCACTCCATTTTGTCTCCTTATGCTTATATTTATGCTATTTATTTATCCTAGTTATTCGTTTACATTTTACCTTACTTTTAATTTTTATTGAAAGAGTAATTCTGTTACTCTTTTAATTATTGCTGCTTGATTGATTTAGCACTTTGAGCTTCTGTGTGTATAAAAAGTGCTCTATAAATAAAGTTGTTCATTATTATTATTATTATTACTATTATTATTATTATTATTATTATTAAATTACTACAGGTTTTCAGTAGGGTTTCAAATCCAGAGACTGAGATGGTCATTAATAAATGTGTTTCTTTAAAACCATTCCTGTGTTGATTTTTTTTTTAATCTCCTGAACTCTGATCTTATTCTACTATTCTACTGGTTTTTTAAAGGATTAGCTGTGGGCATCCATTCCATCTACCTCGGAGAGAGCGCACCCAAGAAAATAAGAGGGACAGTGTCAGTAACATTGGCTATTTTCACTAGCATCGGAAAGCTGACGGGGCAGATTGTAGGTCTGAGGTGAGGAAATGAGAACCTACTGAAGTGTGCAGCTCTAATCCTGCAGAGCTTAATTACAAATCGAATAGAACCGAGTCGACGCAGTTAATAAATGGCTTTCGCCTAATCCGTGTCTCAGCCTGGTCTATTGATGTATATGAAAGAGAAAATAAGACATGGTAATATTTATAATTAGGGTTTAAATTGTAGGGGAGCTCAAGGGAGATGATCTCCTGCACCTTCAGCTTAATTGAATGGCAGGAGAAAATGAGCTCAAAACTCTCGACCCATTAGGAAGGAACTAGATTTATCTAGAACTTCTTGTAATCACATTTCCATGATATCAGTGCTGAGACCTCCGCATAATAACCAATTAATTGAACAGAATATTTAACCCTACATATTAATGGCTACTTTTCTATCCATGGGAAGATCAGTGGGGCAGATCGCAGGTCTCTGGGGGTTTAACTGATTTTGGAAAATGAGAGCTTGCTGAAGCATACGATGGATTTAATCTATTAAACGTGGCATGAAGTTAATTAAAGTTTTCAGCTAAACCCTAATATAAAAGCTATGTAGAAGAACATGTCTGGACCTCTTGGATTTAATGCTGTGAAGTTCTATAAAAATTTTATGAGCAGACGTACCTTTATGATTCCGCTCAAAAATGTTTTATGAAATATCCTGTCAACTTAATTCATGTTAGCTATCTGTCTAGCATTAGCATTGAAGATTAAAAACATTTTTGATTCCGAATTAAAAAACAGAAGTCGTGTCAGGTTAGCCTATGTTAGCTATCTGGATAGCATTATGAGTGAAGATTATTAAAAAAAATGGAATATAACTTAAAATCCTCTCAGACATATGGCCAACAAAAACTTTTATAATGTTTAATGTGAATACTAACCATATAGCTAACATAGGCTATGTTAGCTATATGGTTAGTATTCACATTAAACATTATAAAAGTTTTTGTGTATCAGTTAAATCATCCTCAAAAATCTGGTCAAAGTAGCTTATGTTAGCTAACTGGCTAGCATTTGCATAGAAGATTATAAACATATTTTTATGTTAATTAAAAATCAGATATCCTGTCAGGTTAGCTTATATTAGCTAGCCAGCTAGCATTAGCAGTGAAGACTAGAAACCTTTTGAATATGGCTTAAAACAGGCTCAGAAGTCTTATCGGGTCTATGTTTGCTATCTGGTTAGCATTAGCAAAGACGACTGTAAACAGTTTTGAAAATTGCTTAAAATCTTGTCACAAGTCCTGTTAACATTAGGTTAATTTATATACAAAATTTTTTTGAATATCACTTAAAATTTTAGAAATCCTGCCAGATTAGCTTCTGTTAGCTCACCAGCTAGCATTAAAACAGAACCCTCTATGCCCATAAACCCTCCAGATCTGCACCCTTAGCTAAGAGAAAAGTTATTAACAAAAGGCTAAACAAATAAGTTTCTTTGACTAAACAAGTATGTTTTCAGCCTGGAATAAAAATAAAGACTGAGACAGTGTCTGAGTCCTGAACATTAATTGGAAGGATGTTCCATATCTTTGGGGCTTTGTAAGAAAAAGCTCTACCCCCTGCTGTAGGCTTCAGTGTTCTAGGTACCAACAAAGAGCCTGCACCTTTTGATTGAAGCAGATCATAAAATAACAAAGTTTCACTCAGGTACTGTGGTGTGAGATTATTCAGTGCTTTATAGGTCATTAGTAGTATTTTATAATCAAAGCAATTACCAATGCATTACCAATGAATATAAAAGTGTTTGAATATGACTTAAACTCCTCTCAGAAATATTCGTGTGTGCTTGTTTTAACAGTAAAAGTTGTAGACATTTTTGAATTTGACTCTCAGTGCTTTCAGAAATCCTGTCAGGTTAGCTTATGCTACGTAGCTGCTATGTTAGCTGGCTGTATATAATTCTCACACTCCAGTTAGCGCTGTTCTCATTTTAACAGCCTTCATACATGCTAATAAACACTCTGTCTGTTGTGACAGTGAGATCCTGGGTCAAGAGGAGTCGTGGACCATCCTGTTCTGTGTTCCGGCATTTTTCTCTTTCATTCAGATGGTAACGCTGCCCTTCTTTCCTGAAGCGCCAAGATATTTACTGATAGAGAAAGGGAAACTTGAGGAATGTAAGAAAGGTGAGAATTTAGTTTAATCCATCTTTTTTCATATTATTAATCTCGCTACCATCTGTTATTAAAGCAAAAATGTATGAATAGGCATAAGAACACTATTGTGCTATGTTTGGTAGCCTTAATAAAATGAAGAAGATGTTAAGTAAGGAACTGATTTATTCATCATATTCCACAGGAAATTGCCAATGCTTGCTTTTTATCCATTTATAGTTACAATTAATGTTGAGAAGCGTCTGTGAGAGAAGTCAGTTCCTGTTATCATTCACGTTATAGAAGTTGTTTTTTTCTCACTCATGAAATAAATAAGACAAAAGGGTAGCTTGAAACCTGGATCACAATAAAAGCATGTGTTGTTGCAGCGCTGCAGTGCCTGTGGGGTCCGGGTGAATATAAACTGGAGATTGAGGAGATGCAGGTGGAGCAGGCCACTCTGAAAGGACAACGCAGTAAGAGTCTGCTCGAGCTGCTGAGAGACTCGCGTGTCCGCTGGCAGTGTCTCTCTGTGGTCATCCTCTATGAATCCATCCAGTTCTCCGGTATCAGAGGAGTAAATATCCTTAAAGATAACTTATCATTTATGATGCTTGATACAGTTCTATATCCGCTGCAGAACATCAGAAACCTGGTATCCTTTAAGTTAGTCTGTGAGGCATGCTAGCTATTCAGGGCAATAGTAATAAGTCAAAGTGGACCGTTTACAGTTTTCCACAACCAAATGATTGCATTGTGTCAATTGTTTGTATCTCATCCTATTTTTAATTAATTAAGTCATTTATTTGGGGAAAGATCTGCCTCAAACCTGATCCGCTGATCTTTTTCACATCGTTGTATGCTGCTCTGAGGGTTATCACTCATTACCACACTAAAAGTCATCTTTCTTACCCACAATAAAAATAGCAGATGAGCAAATCAACCTATGAGTCAATCATCAGTCTTTTGAGTGATCCCTTATTAGTAATCTTTGAGCCGGTGCTCTTGTCTCTGCTCGATCCTGAAAGATAAACTGAAGTGGCGCCCTCGTGTTCTGTCAAGATAAACGGAGATTGTGAGTTCCATGAAACTTTTAAGAAGAACATTTTTAGTCCAAAGATTAAGGTTTAATGTAAGAATCGGAATATAAAATGGTGATGTCTGACATGTAGAGGTGAATGGATTAGTGGGTTGTACACACTGCTGGAAATCAAGTCTGTGTGTTTCATAGTGCTAGGACAGGCCACATCTCCAGGTCTCTGAGCCACCAGTACCTCCAGGAAAAGAAGTTTACTTAGAGGTGTTTATCCTCACATCACCTACACATGCTTATAAAGAAAATAGCTTGACTTTTAGTTGTTTAAAATCCACCTGACCAGAGCTTTGAACCATGAAGGTCATACTGACTACAAATACTCACCTACCCACTGAGCCACCACAGCACGCTAGCTAGCTGTTCGATAACATACAGAAGAACTTGTTTCTTAATGCTGTGGTGCTTGGTTCAAAGCTCATGGTGATTATTTTATTAAAATAAAATAATCACAGTTGCTTCTGAAGGATAAGTGTGTGAAAAAAAAGAAAGGTTGGTAGTTCGGTAGTTCGGTAGTTCGGTAGTTCACCAGTGGCTCAGCAGGTTAGAGTGGGTGTAGGCATGGTGTTGGGATTCAGGGTTTGAGTCTTAGTGGGTCTGAAAAGCAAGGCCTTAAGCCTGTGTGAAGAAAGACAGAGACTATGTAACAAAAGTCACTTTTCTTATTTAAAGTAACTTTTAAGTAAGTAAAATAACTTATTACTAAGTAACATAAGTTAAGGAAGGTAAGTGCACCAATAACAGTATAGTAGTAGAGTAATGTGGTTGATGTTGCCTAGCAAGACAATAGTTAAATAAATATATATGCATGCAAAAGTAATATATACAGTATATTAAATAGATATACATATATGGCCCAGAGCAGCATAACCCCTCCCTCCACCTCTCCAGGAGCCCCAGGTGGGACATACTGGCTTTCACTCTCTTTCTCTCACTTTGCCAGATTTAGTGCCCCACCAGGTTCCAGCACCTTCAGCTCACCAGAGGCAGTCTCGATCCTGTGTGCTTGCAGGGACAGCCCAGACCTCACCCCCAGCCCACTGAGCCACCAGTGCCTTCTGAAACCCCAGCTCTTTTTTAGAGATTTATCTTTTACCTGACAGCACATATACGCAAGAACAGGTGCAGCTAAAGAAAACATGCCACCACACCCAAGCCTTGAACCATGATAGCCTGATACACACTTACCTACCCACAGTGCCACCAGTAGGTAACAGATACTAATTTTTGGAGGGTTTATTTTTTTACTTGACAACCCTTATACACAAAGCTGTATGCTTATAAAGGCAACATACAACCCAAACCAAGCCTCGAACCATGATCATGATCACACATACATTTATGTTGCGTACCAGCCCACTGCACCACTGTAGCACAGCTGTCTTCAGCTTCTCTCAGCTTCTCTCAGCTTCCCTGAGCTTCCCTGAGCTTCCCTGAGCTGCCCTGAGCTGCCCTGAGCTGCCCTGAGCTGCCCTGAACTGCATCTCAGCTCAACTGTGGAACAAACTTTCCCCAAAATACCATGGTGGCTCTGTGGTACAACTTTTGCCTTCTATTCCTGAGGTTCTTGGTTCAAATCTCAGCTTGTTTTTTTTTTTTCCACTTGAGTGATAGTTACCAAATGTCAGGGCTGCTGTTGGTCATAAATATGCTGAACAAAAGCCCTGTGTTTATTCATTTATACATTTTACTAACTTAGCAAGTAGATAGTAATGTGTATAGACAGCTCAGACTTCCTCCCCCCAGTTTGATTCTCACTTATTATAACAAAATTATAACAAAAAAACTCAGGGACACTAGTGGTGCAGTGAGTAGCGTGCTTGTCTGGGGGGTCCAGGGTCTCTGGTTTAATTATCAGGTCAGGCTACTGTCTGACCTTCCTTATGTCTAGTGCTCCTTGGATAGGCTCTTGATCCAGGATGGTGTGCTTACTGAAGTAGAGTGATATCTCCATGAACAAGATGAAAAATAAAAATGCTTAAAATCATATGAAGACTGTAAAAAATCTGACCTTTACATCAGTTATAACTAGAGTTACTATGCACTCAAAATGTAAGCTCTGCGGAATCATTTCACAGTTTCTATGAGGAATTTATTTACCATTATTTACTAAACCTTTCACAGACTGTTCTGCAGTTACAACAGAAGGAATTTCTGAAAGATTTCTAATATTAATTTCTAAAAACGAAACATTTACAATTCTTGATATTGTGTAAAATGTTAGAAAAAAGTAGTAAATCTTTCTAAGAGATATTTATGAGTCATTACGATCATATCATGGCTGTTTGTTTGTCTGCTGCCATAACATATATTTATGCATTCATATTGCACTCCTACTCTGTTTCCACAGATCAGCGTTTTTACTTACAGCATCTTCCAGGAAGCTGGTATTCCCGTGGATAAGATCCGGTACATCACTCTGGGCATTGGGTTCTCAGAAATCCTCACCAGCATCATGTGTGTAAGTCATAGATTACATTACAGATGACATTAAAACCTTACATCACGGTCTTCCGTAGATCATGGTGTCTACTACGAATTTCCAAACAGTCCAACAATAAATGATACATGATACTGCAGTGTTAATTCCTGCAAATGTTACATCATTTAGGTACGAATGCTAGGATATTCTTTAAAAAAGGGCCACTCTCAAACTTTTCACTAGTTATCAAAACAATTTTTGTATGTTGCTTCTTTGTATGTTGCCTGGTATGTTTTTAAAAAGTACTTCACCTCAACCCTTGTTTTTCAGTTTATTCTACATTAAATCATAAAAATGTCATTAGACAATAGAAAACAGAGCAAAAGCATCTACACTTTTACCATTCCTGAAAAAAACAAGCTCTATGAATATGAATTAGAACCTAATCCTATGGGTGTACTACTACAACACATTTGCACATTAGAACATGATTGGCTCCTAGATTTTATGATGTAATAACATTTGCTTGTAACTCATATTTTCTAATGTGGTCAGCATTTTAAACATTTCCACATAATCATTAAAGAACATTTTATGAAGTTTAGGGTGTGTTTAAAAAAAATATGTTGCATTTCAAGTGTCATGAACTTAGAAACATCATTAAAATATCATTGGTATTGCATCATCAATAAAAGTAAACATAACGTTAACTCCCTGCACATATGATGGTGTAGTATCACTATATGATGTGTTAATGTTTTTTCTCACAGAGCCTGGTGATTGACCGTGTTGGAAGGCGAGTGTTGGTTTGGGGAGGTTTTGGGATCATGGGGGCCATTATGCTATTGCTCACCATCACTCTTCATCTAAAGGTGA
This sequence comes from Pangasianodon hypophthalmus, assembly GCF_027358585.1. Classification (NCBI taxonomy): domain Eukaryota; kingdom Metazoa; phylum Chordata; class Actinopteri; order Siluriformes; family Pangasiidae; genus Pangasianodon; species Pangasianodon hypophthalmus. The sequence goes on along the minus strand of NC_069729.1, from coordinate 3,953,318 downwards.
CTCTCTTTTATTTCACACCAGCCACATCTGTACGTCGTATATAGTGTGGGGTTTAGATGAACTGTCCTGTTGCTGATTAGGTATTCAGATGTTCAGTAGATGTGGGTCACTTTTCCAAACGAGGAGTAACCTTATCCTGAAAACCAACTTAGAAATATAGCCCAAGACACCAATTACAGGAAAAGTTCAACATTAATTAAAAGAGAACTAAATGTTTGGATGTTAATTTGTCTTGTTTTATTTTTAAGTACCTTAATTCTTAAGTGTTTAAGTATTTACAATTTTTCAACACGTTAAGCAGTTTATATTAGTCCAGTTGCTAAGTCATGCGAATTAATACCTAAAAACTGATATTTAAACTAACATGTTATTTATCATTACTATCGTTAATGACACTTAACTGTTTTTACTGCATGAAGTATGTATGAAGGTTTATACATACCCGTATTTCTGGAGATATGTTTCCTGATTTTCACTTTGAATATGTAACTTAAAACACTTTTGATAAATTATGGAAAATGGGTTAAACCAAGTCCTTAATTTGTGTCCGGAAAGCTGTCCTCATGTGTATATTAATACTATTAATATACACAGTATATTAATATTAATATACACAGTATACTGTTTTGATGAAATCATTAACATTAATAGAGTTTTGGTCATTTTTTTACACCCTCTCCTGCTACTAGGATTATGATTTTTGGGTTCCGTACTGCACAGTCGGCCTCGTATTTCTGTTTGTCATCTCTCACGGAGGAGGACCAGGTAAACCTTAAAACTTGAATACAGTCTATAAAAAGCTGAGAATTAACCTCTTTGAATGTATGATTAATTGATTTGATTGACAGCTTGTGATCTTTGATTGACAGCTGGGGTCAGCATGCCGCTCAGTCACGAGATGTTTGTCCAGTCATACCGCTCTGCTGCGTTCGTGTTAATTGGAGTTATAGTATGGGGAAGCTTCGCTGTATTTGGCTTCATTTTTCCATTTTTTCTTGTAAGTTTCTTATGTCACTGTAATGGTAGGGCATGTGCAGCTTAAAATGATATAACTGCTGAATACCGTGCATGTGGAAAGTCTTATAAATATATAAACTACCAAGCAGACACCACTGTTTAATGATGCATAGTATTAACTCTTACACGACCACATTAAAATACACTAGAGGAACCTTGTAAGAGTTAATGCAGAATTGATTATTTTAACCTTTTCACCCCGAATTTATGTGCTGTTACAGGAACATAATCAACAACAGGTTAGTGTGGTGAAGTGGCATTACTGTTAACGTATTTCCCCATAAGAGCACATCCTGAAGTGTTTTATTCTTCTTATACCACAGCAATATGTCAACGCTAACAATCTTTTATTTTTTAAAGAACAACACATACATTTAATCCATTTATAGTTACATTTAATGTCCTGGAACGTCCACGAGACAAGTTAGTTCCTGGTATCACTTCCGTTATAGCAGCTCTAAACAGCCGTTCCGTCAGCAGCCTCTCTCTTGAAGTGAAGACAAAGAAACGCAGCTTGTCATGTTCTCGAGAAACCACAAAGAGTAAGGCGTTCTGTCCTGAAGCCTTTCCCTAAAGTTATAGCTCTGTTACAAAGCGCTGAACCTCCTGGAGACTCCTGGAGCTGGAGATCCTGTCTATAAATAAATCTATAAATAAACATCTCCTCACAGAAATCTTAACCACATCAACAGCTCGATACATTTATAAATCTGCTTACATGCAGTGTCCTCCATGCAAGTCCCTGTGTAAGCTGTTACTATAGAAACGATGACAGCACATTAATATTAATCTTGCAGCTGTCAGAGATGCTGATGCAGAAAATTAATCAATACCTTCTGACCAGAATTAAAAAAAAAGAATTGAAAAATTTTTGTAGTGCTGTGGTATAAAAAGAATATAAACAATACAGTACAATGCAACAATACAAGTTCAATTGTGCTACGCTCTATTATACTCAAATTTAAAGTACATAATTATAGCTATTTAAAATGTCCACAGCTGCACTCTGCAGTTATACGTATGAAAAGCAGTCAGGAATAAAGAGAATAATTGTGCCTGGTATTTCTGTTCCAACTGTTCAGCCATAGAAAACCTGAACAAAAGCTCATGATACTCTCTTACCTTCCTCAGAATGCTATGAAGTCCTTCAGCTTTTTGATCTTTTCGTGTGTTTGTCTGGCGGCATCCCTCTACATGTTCTTCATCTTGCCAGAAACAAAGGGCAAAACTCCACTGGAAATCGCTGAGGATTTTGGAAAAATCAGAGTGTGTGGCTCTCGGACTGACACGGAAGAAAAATTTTTGGAGACAAAGTTGTGAAAACAAACAATTTAAAAAACAAAAAAGGACAGATGTGAAATGGTTTATTGATTCCATGCTCTGCATTATTATTATTATTATTATTATTATTATTATTTGCATAACTGTAAGAATTTTTTAATTGTATGTTTATAATTTATTTTATTTGTTCAAATATTAATACTAAAATGATCTCAGTATCGTAAAACCATGCAGTACTGAGGCAGCTCTGTAACCGTTTTGTAATTTCCATCTTTCTATATGACATTTTACTCTTTTATAGGAAGAGTTTAAGATTAACCTGTTTTACAATCAAATCCTTCATCACACTCTTCATCAGTTAAATTGCCTGTGCGGAGAGATTGTGAATTCTGCTCTGCATTTGCTACAACTGCAAAAATGACATTAAACCTGAATTTACTAAAAGAACACTAATGAGCCGTTCATTTAAAGTTTAAAAGTCCATTCATTCTATTAAAATACAACTTCCTCCTCAATAAACAGATTGCAAACACTATGAGTTATAAATGATGAACAGGTAGCTTGAAACTAGCAAAGAAAACATAACAGCATATTTATTAGGATTTTATATAATGTTAACAATTTGTCATGCACTCTTGTAAAACATTTTGAAATAAACATATACTCTTCAAGCACATAGGAATATGTTATCTAGTTATGCTTCCTTCTAGCTAATGTTATCTAGCTAGCTAGTAGCTATCGAGTCTGTGGTTTTCGTAGCTTAAATTAATAAAATACAAATACAAATAAGTTAGTTCATTCTCATTAATTGTGTACAGTTTTATAAATTCTTTGTTGGATTTATTGTGACTGAGCTAATGCTGCTAACTGCTAGGTTACTGTTAGCAAATGGCTACAATAATAACATCAAGTAGCCGTATCGAAGTCATGTTGGATTATTTGGTATTTTATTTGTTTCTTAACTTAAAACCTGGCCATAATCATGGTTGTTAGGGTGAAAATTTTTATGCTAGCATTGGAACTAGACTGCAGAAAGATTGCAGGTGGAAAATTCAAGTCTGCGGATGGTGGGCTAGTTTAACCCTTTCAGACCCTGTCCCTTGTAATGTATGTCACATGATCGATTCACAGATTTTCCTTCATCAAAATGCATAAATTAAGATAAAAACAGCTGGTTAATTAATCGGCTCTTAATTTTTGAGAGATTTCTACATAACCTAATACAAAAGAATACAAATACAAATAGAAGAGTTCTAGCCACGTATTGAAAAATCAAAGTCCACTGTAATGGATGTGAAAAAAATATATACATGTTTCTTATTCTCATGTGTCTTATTGAAAGGTTTAGGGGGAAAAAAATAAAATTATTGTTTGTACTAACTGTCTGAAGAGATTAAAAATAGTCTGTGACTACCAATATCAAAATTTAATCTAATCAATTTCCACAAACATGGGCATATAAAGGAAAAGTATAAGTCCAGATAGCGTATCTGTGACGTACAGAACCACTTCTGTTGTAGAGGGAACTATACAGATATAGAAGCAACTTTCTCCATAGGCAGGCTAGCTATGTCATCATGTTGTGAGAGTGTGTTTGGATAAAGTGTTCATTTTATGCACTTCTTATGCTATACCATCAGAATGCCAAGTAAATGGTCTAAATAAGAATATGTTAATAGAATGAATATGCTAATCAGAAATGCGTGCGTACCACGGTGACCTGGTTTCAGACACAAAGACTGAGAAGCACAAGAAAAATGTTTCCCTTTTACAATGCCCGAACTTTTCAGGCTAGTTTCATTTTTTTTTTTTTTTTTTTAGATGTAGTTGGGCTGGAAATTTTGCAGAGATCTGGCATCACTTTGGATTAGGAAATAAACTCATTATGAACTCCACCTCATTGTCCAAAGTGATCTTCATCTGCATTTCAATCCAACCCCCCATGAATTTATAGCACAGTGGGTTTAGGAGTCCAGCGGGACTTCATTCTGAGGGATTCCCCCTTATCAACGTCTGCCAGGCAGCACTTTTTTACCCCGACCTCAATTACTGTTTAAATATACACAACGTGCTATTCGTAGACAAGAAAGATTATGATTGACATCATCACGCTACTAACGAGATGTTTTATCAGCGCTTGGCTGCCAGTCCTTATCAGTGTAAAACTGGGAATTAATCGAGTGTGTTTACTCACTTCGCATTCATGTGCTAATGTCAACTGCACTCCAAAGCCGTGAATTCCAATGGAGAAAATGTTGTCTTCACTGCCCATGAATGATTGACTAACTATCAGACATGTGCATGAGGTTTCAAGAGACCTCACAATGTGGTGGGACAGTTTTAATGACAGCAACGTAAAAAGCTAGCAGCAGTAACAAAACTGTTATATTTCAGCAATAAATGACAGTTTTCTCCAATGTTATTCCTCTTCTTGGTGATATACATTTACTGCTATGTTATGGGATGTAATCAGTTCATGTTAATGTGAGATAAACTTCAGCTATGGGTCTTGTAGTCTGCAAATGCATGTCAAGTTTTTCTTAAACCCCTCCAAAAAGCGACTTGCAAACATTAGTAGCTAGTAGCATGGTGGTTTGTGAGCTGTGGTGCTACGACCTGGGCTGTTGATTTTCTTTGTTCAAAAAGGTCAAAAATCCAGAAAAGAGCAATGTACTGTAAAATCCTGTGGTTCACTGGTGGTAGGAGGTCATGTCTCTAGGCTCGAAAGCCAATAAGGACTCCAATAAGGAATAAAGTGTAGTCGGACTAGCTGAATGCAGAAGTTTGGCTGCTTTCTTCCTCTAAACAGGAATGCCAAGAGGAGGAGGAGTTAACTTGGATCTCTGGAAGATTTATTTTTTTGAAAATCCTCTATTCTTCCCCTGGAAACCTGTACAGTCAAGAGTGTACAAGGTTGAATGTTGGATGGATTGGATGGCCTCCTATGTTATTAAATAAGCAGCAACAAACAGAGAGCATCTTCATATGAGTATTAGCATGGATATTATTTCAGTCTTAAACAGGCTGTACGAGTGTCAGTCTGATTTTGCACTATATGTCACCAGTAACCGATTTAGTGCCATTACAACCAAAGACAGCCGAAAACAAAGGTTTGGGAGTGTCGGAAATGTTTTGTTAAAATCTCAGAGTGTGAGCATCACTATGATACTCAATTCCTTATTACCTCAAGCTCACAAGAATGTTTGTGTTTTCTGCACGAGCCCAGATCACACTGATTGATGATTTAAGCAATACGTAATAATTTTCTATAATCATAGTTCGATCTTTACAGGATCATCATGGTATAATCTGACATGAAGAACACATTTATCATACAATCTATTATAGAATTCAACTATGATGTTATCAGGGATCTTGTACAGTGTGACAAGTAACGATCTTAAAAGGCTGCTGAAATCTCAGTCTAAAACTGGCTTCAGGTGTTTAGCTTCCAAAAAGCATGATAATAAAATGATGATGGTAATCGTTTGTCTAGTCTTCAAAGCCTTATTCAGTTTTTTTATTGTTTGCTATACTCACCACATTCTTCATTTTCCTTCAGTTTTCCAAAGCTTTCTGAGAACTTCCAGAACTCTCCCATCAAAGTGTATTTGCAGGTGAGATCTTTGCTCCTGAGGAACTGTTTTACGAGAGTGGTTACTGAATTGCAGTACATCTGGCTGGTCAGATGGAGGAGGTGTTTATCTTCAGAATTTAGGATTTAGTCTGTGGCATTACTGATCTGGCATGAAAGAAAGTGCAGAGAGAGACAGAGAGAGAGAGAGAGAGAGAGAGAAGTGCATACATGCAGAAAGAAAGAAATGCAAAAATGCAAAACCAACAAAAACAAAATGAAACAAAACAAGAAAAAGAAAATCCTTGCATAACTCTTACAATGAAGTGAAAGGCCCAAGCCAAAATCAAGTAAAAGAAGCTTAAAGCTAAGTTTTGCAGATATGTAAGCTTCAATTAGCATCTAATACAGCACTGATAAAACTTTCATACGTACCATGAAAGGATTCATAAACCCATAACCATAAGGCAATCACTTTTAGACGAGAGCCACAAAAGCATTTTAGCTAAGTGCTTTATCAGACAGGCAAAGTTCGCCCTCGTCTGCTGGAGTGGCAGGGACAATTAGCTCGGTGTCAAAGAGAGCTAATGAACAAATGCAGCGCAAACACGTACTGAGAATGACAAGCACTTTGACAGCACGGAAGAGCAGCGCTTGTGTCATCTATCTCACGCCAGTGTCTGTCGGCAAGACAAAGTCAATGGCAGCTGTACAATGACAGTGCAATCTGTTAAGGTCTGAGGGGTCAGGCAAGGTTGTTGATGTATAATTAGGTCCATTAGCATGATTATGAATGTGGATTTGGGCTCTTCGTGACGGAAGGCGACTATTATTCATCTGGATGATCGTGATTGTGGGGGCAGATGGCCTTTGTTTCTCCATCATGAGGGTGACGATGCAACGTTCCTGTCTTTTTCAACAAGTACAGCACATGCACTTCTTCCTCGCCTTCTGGCATCATAAATCTAACAAACTGACTGATTATAATGAGAAAATCATTTGTATTAACATTAACATTAGCAGCCAAATGGAGCAACATGGGATGTGTTTGCTCATTTTGACTTATTATTTATAATGCATAATAATTAGCTATAGGCAAGTGCACACAATTGGTTATATGATATATTTAATCATGAGAAATGTGTACAAACTCCAACAAGCTAGGGTAATACGGTTGGACTTTATTTAATTTCATACAAGTGAAATCATTAAGAAAAAAGTATGTATGACTTTCCACCAGTGGAGTACAAACAGCACTGATCTGAATAAGACTACTGCTACTACAGTAATAATTCAAATACGTAAAAGTAGTGATCTAGAAAATTACTCAAGAAAGAGGAAATAAGTCATCTGGTTCTCGAGTATTTGAGTAATTACTTTACAAATTACATTACATCTACGTTTGACACGACTAATCTGAAAACGTTGCTATGTTGCTAGCTGTTGGGGTTTCAGTAGCTTGCTAGGTTTATTAGCTAGCTGTGCCAGGTTCATTAGATAGCTAATTCATACTTGTTTCTAGCACATAGCTACCTAGCAAAGATGCCCCTTTGCACATTATCCTGAGTGTTACCTGCAGGTATCTTAGATATATTCAAAACAACAGGCAATCGTTCAATACCGAACATCAGAGTGACATCTTAAGTTTAATGCAGAGCTTTTATACTGTAAAACATCAAAAAATATCTGGCTAGCTACTCTAGTTCACTTAGCTAGCTAACAGCATACCTGTACATGTTTCCATAGGTTGCATGTTGAGCTGTGATGTCCCTGGGTTTAGGATATTGGGGTTTGAATTGCAGATTATCACGCCATTTCCTTTTAAAGCATTTAAAACTAAAGATACCTGATCAGTTGGGCCAGAGACGCTCATCTGTCTCCGCTGTCTCAGACACTGCTGCTTCTGACTTAGGGCAGAAAATTGCTTTTGATTTGGATTGGGTCTGGAAGTGGAATTATCTCAAGTTTACAGTGTCTTTGAATTGGCTTACAGTCTTCTGAGGTTAAATTTATTCTTTCTTTTACTCTGGCGATCAAAAATAAATGCACAACAGTTGAATTGTTTTAAAAATCAAGTCAAAAGCAAAAGTACTATGATTTAATTGTATTAGTTATACAGTATGTATATAATTTGTCACTTTCCACCCCTGGTCTCCACTGAGTGATTATGTAGGGGAATTGCGTTGTGACCTTATTAGCATTGTGTCCAAAAAATGGTGGAAATCAATTATAACCATATGTTATTAAAGGTATATGCTCTACACTAAAACCTCCTGTTTGTTCTTCTAGGGAAAAAAGATTCTACGTGGAACTTCACGAATGAAATGAAAGCACAGAGAACACTCGCAGGTTGAGATTTGTCGCCTGGGGCCACCCGTCTGACCAGGAGCCCTTAGCAAGTGCTTGGTATGTTCGCCCTTTAGCTTCATGTCAGAGAAAGAGTAGAGCAAGCTGGTGATCCAGCAGATACCAAGCATGTGTGTGCATGTAGTGTTATGCTATGTGAGTGACACGGAGCTCAGTAACACCATTAGCATGCTTCAGAGTGACAGAGACATGAGCCAAAGCTCTCTGCAGGATTAGCAGTGCCATAATCCAGAAATTCCATGAATCTAAAACACCTTGGAGACTTTCTGAACTGTGGATTAAGAGCCATGAATGGGCTCCATTTAACAGTGGATGTTTCAATTCAGACCCACATTCCGAGTGGGCGTTGTTAATTAATGTGTCACCAGTTCACACTACAGAGAACACCTCGGGGGGTCCGACTGCGGAGAACAGAACAGAGTAAAACAACAGAAAAGAACAAGTGAAAAAAGGAATAAAACATGACAGGATGCACTGTTAGAGGAAAATAATCAATGACAGGGTGGTGAAATGGAGCAGGGCTGATTATATTCCTATAACAGCACTTCCCAAAGTGTTGCATTCCTCTTACACTCACTTGCATACAATTACATTTTTATTTATTAAAGAATGACACCTTGATTTTTTTTTATCCTTTTACAGTTACATTTAACGTTGTTTAGCATCTGTGAAACAAGTTAGTTTCTGTTATCGCTTATGTTAGTTCCTGTTATAGGTATAAACTGATGTTTTCTTGAAGTTAATAAGACAAAAAAAAAATGCAGCTTCCCATGTTACAGAGAAACCAGGAAGCTGTTTTCAGTGGCAGAGTCCCTGTGAATGAGCTGTTAGTATAAAAACCATAATGTGTTACAAAAAGCGCATTAATATAAACCTATGATTTGAATTACAGCTGTGACTCCTGTCAGAAATGCTGTTATACATGATTAAGCCACTATCAGATTCCAGAAGTCAACAGCACCATGGAACAATTCTGTTTAAACCATAGCTCATTATGTAGAATTAACATACGTTCATATGCACATACAGCCCTTGAGAAAGAAGTTATTTGTCTTGACATAACTAGGATACACTGCCTAATTGGAGATGCAGGGAATGGGAACACTGATAGCTTAAAGGGCATTACAGCCAGTCTTAATTATGTGATATGGAAAACACACCAAGGCGTTGTCGCTTCTCTTTATTTTCCCCAACTAGACCAAGCACGGTTTTAATCGCTACAACACATCGTTAACAGTTTCAACCCACTATTTATGCTGGTGGAATCTGAACCAAGCTGGCACCCAAATCCCGACCACTAGTGTACGGAACCCAGAACTGATCTGGGGTCAGCCCTCTTTCTGCCAGTGCTAATTGAACACACATGATGAGGAGCAGACTGGAAATCTTCGTCCATTGCAGTCACACGATTCCTATTCACGGGTTACTGTTGCGGTGCCGTTAACATTCCAGCATTCTACAGTTGTGAATAATTAAATCAAGCTATTTTAAGGCTGAGAGTGCTAAGCGGTAATTTGGCACAGTTTGGCTTTAAACACCAATAATTACGGATTTCAGCAACCGTCGAAAGAGACTCCACATCCTCCTTAGAGAGAATAAATAGCAGATATGGGAGCTATTCAGGGAAGCTGACTCAACACAAGCCGCGACCATGCGGCAGAAAGAGTTCAAGCGAAAAATCAGTGCAAATATGGGATGTCTGTGATAAAATGTCTGTATAAGATGCATTCGTTCATTTTTATTTTAGTAAAAAAATTGATGTTTTTAGCTTTAAAACAATAAATATTGCAAAAGCTCTCATATCTCTCCTTTGCTTGTTTTTCATCATTTCAGATTCATTTTGGGGCTAAAATTAATGAATGATCTTGAATGACCCTGATGTTTATCAGCACTTATTGGGTAGCTAAGATGACCTCATATCCTTCTAATATGGATCACTATGTGCTTTTATGGAGGACTATTTTGTTAATGGAGGCTGAAAACATCAGCAGGATTTTCCAGGTGCTGAAAAATAATCAAAATTAATTTCTGCATATGTTGATCCCATTTTTATCACATCTTTTATGAAAACAGAAGAATGTTCCAGACTATATGTGTTGACCACAGACCAGCATGTGGAATAGTCTACTTGTACTCCCAGAATGCAATGTACATGGACCATAAAAGTGTGGACAAGTTACTTCTCTGCAACGATATAAAAAACAAAAAATGAAGCAGATCCAACCAAAAGGTCTACAGTCATGAAAGCACTATTCTATTTCGAATAATGATCCTGAGGTTCCGTAACAAGACTATAATCTCTAAGCTTGAACATCCGATTAGGGATTTTCATGCTCTTAAGTAAATGACCAACCTTTACACATTATCACGGTGACGGAAGACGTTTTAGGTTATAAGGTAATAAGTAGATGAAGCTTACAGCTCATTCTCTGGCTTTATGGGGTGTTTGCTCACTGACCAACTGCAGTGCAGCTCAAAAACCACAAGAATTGCCTTAACTGCTCATAAATCTTCAGAAAGCTAATGCCAGCTTGCCAGTTTAACATGCCACGAAGCATATCCATAAACCACGATTCATATTTACTGAAAAGCTGTAGCACTGCACAGTGTTGCAACATTTTCAAAACGAACGAGCACTTTACGCACATTTTACAAGTTAGAAACAGCTTTCATAAGGGCATTTCTAACGTCAAAATGTGGTTTAGATTCGCGCAAACGAGCTTGATTCAGCAAAAACTGTTTGAGAAGCACTTGATGGTTTGCATTAGTGAATTGGACATGGTGTGTTTTGAAGGGAGATTTGTCAAGGCTAAAACATTTCTCATATTGTTTCATTCCTTTGCACTTAACTCCCATGCTTAAACAGTGAACACTGACCATAATGCGTTCCGGATTTACCCGAGTAAATAGTCAATATAATTATTCAGTAGGACCAACAAGGACTGTTGGTGAAACGGCTGCATTTTTCCAACTAAAACGGAAAAAAAAACAGACACGAGATCCTGTGTAGCAGACATATCAAGGGGAAAATAATGAGATTCGACTGCCTGTGCAGATGTAGTTTAAGGAGACACCACAACCCAGACGGTGCCATCTTCCAAAGCATATTTCCTTTCATTAATCAAATTGCTTCAGACCCAAGCTAAGCATTCCCAGGACAAATAAGAAAATAAGGGATCACTGGAGTGTATGCAGCTCTGATGAGGTTCACATGCTGAATTAGCACTGCTCAATATGGCTCGATCAATGCACAAGCAAAGACCGAGAGCTCCGCTTCCCCTCATCCCCACTCACTACTGAAAACAAAGAAGCTCCTGTTTCCTTTTAAGCTCTGAAAAAAAAGAGCTTGTCACTGATTTCAGATGATCTTAAACAACAGATCATTTGGCTGAATGTCTACGCATATAGGCGTTGTCTGATTGGCTACAAAGAGATCATTCTTTCTTTCATTTCCATCAATAACTACTTGGAACTGCTGCTACTGAATATTGGAGAACGATCTCTTCTGAACTGGTGGGTGGGAACCCAAGAGAGAAGGAGAGACCAGCACCATCCCACCCAGTCATTCTCACAGCACCCTTAATGTAGTTCACATGTTTATGCAGCTGTTTCTACAATAATGTTGCCAAATGCTTTTTTTTTTTCGATCACCACAATATACATGCACGACTTGAGGACATGCATTCCGTGAAGATTAGTGCAAAGACTTCTAAAGCCTCTCGCCTGTCAAAGGCATTAGTGCTTCACCACCTTTAATCAAGTCAGCAGTGTAGCTAGTCAGTTCAAATTCCTCATATTTCAATGCTGCAACATGATTCAATTCCCAACAGAGCATTACATTAAGGCTACGTTATACGGGGTGATAACAGTAGTCTTATAAGTTTACTGCATGTCACACTGTTCAACATGGTCTCAATAACATTTTGGTCAAATTCTGTGGCAGACTCTGTGATATCAAGTAGGCTTAGATTTGTACAGTAGTCCAAAGAGCCTATAAAGTTATGACATCTTGGCTACTGGTGACATTTTCATCATAGCAGGTTTTAAGTTCTCAGATTTTGGACCAAAATCTCTGCCAGAACTAGCTCATAGACACTAATGCAGCTGCTGCTGAGCAGATCCTATTAAACAACCACACATTTTAACTTTCACAATCACCACCAATGTTTGTCTGCGACAGCATTACCATGACAAAAAAAATCACACATTGAATTGCTAGAATTTCACCCATCTGTTTGATGATGGACTGAATATTCAAGCGCTCCATTTGGTCTTTGTTGCCCTCCCAGTATTAATAAGTATTTTATCACATTTAGAGATTTGATCGCTGTGATGCACTCCCCATTCACCAAATATTGGCTCAGTAATAACTTATTTATAATATTAAATAATAATATTAAATTCATCTGATCTGGCAGAAGTCATTGCTTAATATTGTTATAGGTTCTATACTGTATGGTGGACTTGTATGGTAGTCTAATAAATTTCAAATTAAAACACAGATTTGTTACTTAAAGAAACATGTTTAAAAATTACCAATATGGTGAAGTTGTCTGTAAAGAGACATTTATGTAGCAGATAAGGAAGGATTCACAGTTGTCAGTACTTTGTAACAGTAAGGTTTCTGACATAGAGAAGTCTTCAGGACAGAGGACTTTGGGATTTGTAGTTTCTCAATAACATGACAAGTGGGATTTTGCGTTTTTTGTCCTATTATCTTTAACAGAGAGAACAAAATAGAGGCAGGTGAGAGAATGAATGTTTATAGTTGCTATAACATAAGTTAATAGGAACTAACTTTTTGCGGACGTAACTATAAATTGATATAAAGTATGACATGCCACTGTAGGTATAACAGGAAAAAACCCTCCATTGATGATTATTTTCCTACAGTAGCATACCCTGTTGAACCCTATTCTTTAGTTGATACATATTTTGTGACTTTACTGTATATTTCAAATTCAATTTTAATTTTATTAGGATTCAATTTTAGAGACAATATTTATTTAAAAAGATTAACAGGATAGCTCCTACCAGTACCAGCAGTCTAAGTCTAGTTTGATTCTCAGCATGTCAAAGCAAGGGTGAAAATAATCACTGAATTTTCATAAGCATAGCGTTGTGGAACGGAAACGTGTGAGTAACAGTGGGCAGACGATGCCTCATCACGCTTTTCTAATGCATTTATTCATTGAGCAGATGGTGAGTGCATTTTTCAAAGACCATGTCGTGCTCTGACGATCTGGAACCAACACCTGTCAGTCAAACTACTTGCTGAAATGCACTTTTAATTTCCAGTACAGGACAAAAACCAGCAAAGTAACTTGCATGCGTTCCTAGGGAATCTCTACATTATACTTAATACATAAATGATTCTATTGTTACAAAATATAAAAATATGTGGTACATCATTTACATTATATTCACTTTACATCCTTAACTTAAGTGTATTTATTAATTCATTTACTAATATACACATCGTAATTACTGAATAAACTCATTTAGAAACACACTGCAAGAAGAAGTGGCACAAAACCGTGCTGGCGATAAATGGAATAAAACTAAGAGCAATTGCACACTGGCTGCAGCAAGACCGGGGAAACCGTTCCAAGAAATGATTATTTAGGAATATCAAAGGGAAAAAGTATGCAAAAGCGTGTCTTAAACTGACATTACTGCATAATCGCTCACTGACAACCACACGATACTGAAAAGCAGATTCAAGCGGAAAAAGTGAATTCTTTAAGTTGTTATAGTGGAGGTGAGTGCATCAGGAGTGTACATTAGGAGATAATACAGTTTTTGCTCTTCCTGCGCTTGCGAGTGTGTAACTGTCCTCGAGTTCCCAGGTGACCAGATCCTACGAGTCCGGTAGAACTGTACTTGTGCAGTAACTCCTCACTGGTCATATACCTTAGGTTAACTGGCTTGGGGATTGGCTCTCCCAGGAAATAGCCTTCGTCCTCGGATTCAGAAGACGAAGAACAGGTAGAGCACCAGTCGTCATCATAATCGTACTGATCCCAGGCATAGCGACCCATGTGGCGCTGTGGAGCTGGGTTCTGAAGCGTAAGGTCTGAAGTTGTGCGAGGGCATGGCCTGAAAGGCTGCTGTCTCAATCTAGAATCTCTACTCCCACCATTTACTGGATCCCGCGGACCACGCGGAGGAGGAAACCGATCATAATCCTCACATACGCGTAACTGTGATCGCTCTGGCATCACCGGACGATGTTGGGCCGCCAGATTGAGTGCGTTTTCAGAACGAGAACGACGGGAACGGCGGGAGCGGTGATGATGCCTTCGTCGTGGCTCTTCCGGTTCAAGAACACGCCGGTGAGTCCGTTCACTCATGGGTGCCAGACGGGCATTGTGAGCGCTGCTCACTAAACTCGCCCTGTCCTCTTCCTGATAGGTGAAGCCGGGTGGTAGAATGGTGATTCCAGGAGACTGCTGGGAATACGGTAGTGGATATTTCACCTGCACGGGTGGCTCCATCTCCAGGTACGGCTGCCCAGTGGTGAGGCTATGGAGAGATTCTGAGCTGTGAAACTGCACTGAAGAGTTCAGAGTGCCCATGTTGCTCTTCTCCGAGATGTTCATGCCAGAGTCTTTACTCAAGTCGGGCATAGAGAAGCGAGACAAATGCTCCTGCCTCTTACCACCACCGTCTGCCGAGGTACCTACATTTGGCACAAGAAGAGGAAAAAACAATACTTTTAAAAAAAAAAAGCACAAATATCATTTCTGATTGAGAAAACTCATGCCTCAATAATAACAATAAACTGGAATCAAGTCAAGAGCTACCTGTAGCATTTGACAGAGCTAGTGACTCCATGGAACCGCGAGGTGTTTGTTCCAGTGGTGTTAGCTGTTCACTAAAGCTAAGTGCACTGATGGGGTTCCTGCTGCGGCCCAGTTGAGCCGCAACCTCCCTCTCTCTTTCCCTCTCTCTCTCCCTCTGAAAGGCATGCATGCTGATAGAGCGCTTGTCCATGAATCCATTGGATGGCAACTCATTAAAGCTAGCCTGTGCTTTCAGCTCAGATGGGTAATGGTCCTCCGGTTCTGGCTGGAGCCAGTTCTCATTAAATGAATGTCCTTTGAGGGCAGAGATAGGAGGTCTCTTGGACTGTGCAGACTCTTTGGGCCTGCTGTCTTGTTGGGCATAGGATGTTCTGAGGTTGCACTGACTCAGCAGTTGCAGAGGAGTTGGGGAAGATTCGTTCCGACTCTCGTAGCCATATCTATCGGTTTGCTTTTTCCAGGATGGAGGTTCTCTGGTCAGACTTGGGGCCTGACTCGACAGACTCAGCAGGTCCATCTGTAGGGAAAGAGGGTCAACGTCAGCCGAATAGCGCCCACTCGAACCATTTCCACCACTGTTGCTGTTGCTACTGCTCTTGCTGGATTTGGAACTGCTGTGCCTGGCCTCACGGGTTCGGCCACTTTGGAAGGCCGAGTCAGAGGAGTCCGACCCGTTGGCGTCCTCGTTCACGCTACAAGCCCGCGAGCAGAAAATCTGACCCTGTTTGGGCAGAAATGGACGACCCAGTAGGGACTTCTTGCAGCGTGCACAGCAGAAGCAGTCTTCAGTGGCGTGCCAGTGCTGCCCGTCGTACGTCATCTGGCCCTGGTCAATACCTGCGATGGAAACAGTTGACAGATTACACAGCTTCAAAACGGGGGCAAATATGATGACTGCTAATATTATGACCATGCCAGAATGTTTGAGGAATCGGTATACCTATTTGCAAGAAACTTACGATCCATACAACTTGATGTAACCCAAAACGTGTATGCAATGTCCCACCGCTAAGGTGATATTTCACCCGAGAATATCTCCATAGTCAATAAATAGAGCTTGAGTCAAAAATATAAACTGTAATTTCCTTGAACAGACTCACTCAGTTTTAACAAAAACATTGTCTGCACCTTTGCGAAATAAAACAAAAAACAAAACGGTCAGTGGAACGCAGTCACCTATATTTTTAGGGGCTCTAGTTACTGATTAAGAAGTTGTTTTAGGGTCAAATATCACTTTAGGCATATTTTAACGGAGCTATTATAAATATTGATGAGTAAGATAAGTGTAGGAAAACCTCCAAATATCAGAAAGTCCAGTCTAATTCCCTTGAAGTGTAGAAGTGTTTGGAGTAAACTGATTATACTGCACGCCTTGCACTATACAAATACATTACATTTTAATTACAGCTCCACTTACACACGCGAACTGGCCCCAGTCTAATGAGCAACATCTGTTTGCAAACCATTTTTTAATCAGTTTCACTCTCATACTTTCTGCGGCCTATACAGAAAATGATTACAGACAGGATTTGTACTGAGTGACATGCCAAAACGCAGCTGGAACTGATGCTGGGTTTGAAACCAATCAGCCAACGAGCCGTTATTATGGGATGGAGTGCTGCCTTGTGACACAATGAGGGCTAACTAAGTAATGGAAACATTGGGCAATATATGAATAATGTCAATACCGTGTTATGTCTTTAGGACAGCTCTGGTCTAACTTGGATCGCTGTTAGTCACATTTTCAATATTTTTCTTATAAGTAATTATCATTTTAAATGACTATTTGACCTGCTGTCATGTTGAACAACTATTCAACAACAGTTATCGACTAATTGTAGGGTTGAAAATATAAATTTGTCATAAACACCTCCTAACAAAAGGAAAAGAGAAGTGGGACGGGTTTCGTTCCTCCTGTCAGGATCTAGTCAGGAACAGGAACTAGTTCCTCCTGTTTTGACACTAATGTCCTTGACACAAATAAGGCCCACCAATTCTGAGGGGTGATGTGCCAAAACATGGACCCGGGACACTTCTCCTCCCTGCCAGCTGAGGTTGTGATCGGCAGAATACTACTGCGACCTCTGCCAAGCATTTTAGGGTTACTTTCTGGTTTAGGATTATTTAAGTAACTCATGTTAATTGCGAAGTCTTGCCATTCACTGTTTGTTTTTTGTGCATTTGTTTCATGTTGAATGCCTTATTGTTTATTGGAACCTTGCCATGTTTTTGATCACTGCCTGCCTCTTGACCTTGGATCACATCCACTCCTCAGTGGTTCTGTCAATAAAATGCTTTTCATTTCATTTGAGGAAAGAACCTTATCCTCCATCCACTTTTTTTCTGAACCAGATCAGATGTTTCCCAGCTGCAGATCTGCAATTCTTTTCTGAAGAAGATTCAAGGAAGTAGATTTGCCTGGTTCAGTAGACCACTAATGTGCCAAAATTTGCTCCTACCTATATGTTCTCCGCAGGAATCGCAGTACTCGGCGTAGAGGGACTCGAAACATCCGCAGCAGTACGGCCGACCCTCTTTCATGATGTAGCGCTGGCCACCCAAAACCGTCTCGCACTCGAAACAGCAGAAGTGCTTCATGTGCCAGTGCCTGCCTTCTGCTTCTGTGCACTCATCCGCAAAGATGATCTAAGGGAAAGAGGTGAAGAGAGTGATGGGAAGTGATGCATGGATCCATTTATCATTGAAAAGAAGTGAAAAGCCAAACTGCACCCATCCATTACATTTAATTTTAGGACAGACAGCAAGGCTCAGTGGAATCAGTCCCAGCAGCCTTCGCCCTGGGCTACTACACTGCACCAACCCTCTCATATATCAGAAGGAAAAAAATGATAAAGCCACAAAAATTTTTAACAAGTACAATTTTCAACGGCTGGATCATGTTTCAGGTTCCTCCACATTCAAAATGAACATGATTATAAGACAGGACAAGAGGCCAGACACCTGAATTATTCATGAACATTATTAGTTTAATGCCTCCATTAATCCAACTAAGCCTCTACTGTTAATCATCTGTGTTTAAAAATGCATGTACTCGAGTGTTTGCCATCTTTCATCATACATGCATGGCTCTTAAAATATGCTGAAAACCTGTGATTTCTGATTTGAAACAAGACCAAGTTGCAAATATTGACATCTTCTAAGCTGCTAAGACAGAAATATAACAACTCATCAGCTACTTATCAAGTCCTTCAGAGCAAGGATAAAAAGGAAACAGTGCAAGAAAGTAGGTTAGAAGGACCGGGATTTGGGGACACACACACACCATGTTCAGTAATGTACCGCATGTAGAGTATATAAGTAAGGAATAAAACATGATGAAACTGTGCTGTTATAGGAAAATAATCAAAAATGGGGAGGTGCGATTTACTGTTACTGGGGAGTTACTGTTGCCACCTTGATGGTGATTTTTTTTGACCAATCAGAATCGAGAATACATCACTGTGGTAACAGCAGTCTATTGTACACTGATGAAGGTGGCAGAACTGAAACTACATTCATCCGGTACACAGTGATGGTACGTGGTGTGTGACGGGCTCGTCGTACCTCGTCGCATGCTGAACATCGCGGTTTCAGTCTCTCGGCATGGTGCCGGCCGCAATAGATTTTGCCCTCATGGTAGAAGTAAATGAGGTCCACCAGGAGCTCGTCACACGTGCTGCACACGAAGCACTGAGGGTGCCAGCACACACCGTGACCCGCCCGAGATGCAAAAACAGCGATGTCGCCTCCGTTAATCTGACCACCGCACTGAGGGAGAGACAGAACATAAAAAAGATTATAGACATCAGATGACACAACTTCCGTCACCGTATAGGAGTAGAGCACTCAGCTGGACAAACTAATAATCACAATTATATTTTGTTAATTACTTTTTGCTAATTACAATTATTCATAGTAGATTTCATTACACTTTCCATTGCTTTTTCATTTTACGTTACAAGCCTATGTTCCTTCGAAATAAGACTGCTCCTTAGGTAAATTAATCGAGCAGTGATCTAAAATTAGATGCAAAAATATAAACAGAATTATATTTAAATCAATAAAAATGCCAGCACAATTTACAACCAGACATTTAAACCTTTTGAATGGCAAGCTTGTGATTTAATGCATCAGAGTCAATAAACACCAACAGCTGACATCAGCTGGCGGACTACATTTCACTAAGCTCACGGATATCGCAGTCAAGTAAGGAATAAAACACATGAAGAATGCCGTTATAGGAAAATCATCAACAACAGGGTTGTATGATGCAGCCAGATTGCTGATTATTTTCCTATAACTGAATACCACAAAATGCTTTCTTTCCTGTTACACTACAGCAATTTGGCAGAGATACAATAATTCTTCATGGATGGAAATTTCATAGAAGTAGCACACACTCTACAAATTACTGCATAACAGCTCAGTCTAGTTTTGCACTTATGCTCTGATCATTGGATTTTATTACTTTTTTTAATAAAAATTATGCATCATGTGTTTTTTAAATCGATTTTGAATGTATTACCAGTTTGTGGGACACATTAAAGAATTAGACCCACTTGATAAATTCAATCACACAGAGGTCAGCATTGGGGTGGGGGATTAAATCAATAGCACGAACCTTTCTATTACAGAGTCCATCTGATAACAGTGACAGGAGGAAACAGCTATAAATCTAATATCATGGCGTCTCTGTCTTCAGGCACACACTCTCTTTAATTCCCATTCCTCACTTCATCATTCTAACAAGCCGTATATTTTTAATATCTGCTATATACCTGAGAAACTCTATTTATAGGAACAGCACCTTCTGTTCCAGCACAGCTGAAGACAAAATAAATATCTGCAGGTTACAGAAGTGTGTGTGTGTGGACCATCTGTGTGTAAGGGGCAGCAGAAGGGGAGGAAGGGCAAGCAGGTGGACTCAGGGATCTAAACACGCACGAAGCTTTGCTTAGGCACCGACATAAAAAAGGGTGGAAGTCTAATTTACAGCATGGGTAAAGACAGACATGAGGTCTCGCTATACCAAGTTTCCTTCCTCTTTCAATTTTAATAATAATTTCAGATTTGCATGTGGAAAAACGTGAACAGGAACGACAAGCTAGCTAGCTTGCTAGTGACCTTGACAACTGCTTTACACCATGGTAACGTAATTGTGGCATATTTATCGCTGAAAACAATAAATCTGCATATTATAGTATATTTTTTGTCACCAAAATATGTAGTTTTCCCAGATTTCACTTTTTTCATCCCAGACATTTTATCAATTCCTCATTTTCCTGTTTTTTGTTAATCTTAGCTTAGACTTAGACATAAATAGCTTTTCAGTGGCAAAACAAATATGCATATTTTACCATACTTTTGTCACTAAAATATATTAAATTAGCTTAAAAGTGTTTCAAGATTTCAGTTTTTCCCCCAGAGATTTTAGCAGTTTCCCAGATTCCTGTTTTTTTCCCCCGTGATTTTCATGAAGTTTTCCAGAACACTGATTGCATCCTGATGGTTTTCTCAACTTCGCTTACAATCTGTGAAACCATCGGATGGAAACATACCTAATGCCTTTTAGTACGACGGTTATTATCGCACCTTCAATTACCACAATTTCTCTGCATCTGTAATAAATCTAGTTATAAATATACTAATGTTATTGGGGAATCAGAAGACTGTTAGTGTGCTCTGATGGTAAAATGCTGAGCTCGTATGCAAAATGCCTGAAGGTTGTCAGGTCTGCATAAGAGCCAGATAAAGACAGTCACCTGTTCACATATGGCTCCAGTCATGGTGACGGGAAAAGGCCTGACGTTACCCCGGCCCAGGTTCTCCCTCTTCCTCTGGTTACTAAAGAGCTTCAGCTCCCTCTTCTCCTCATCATCCAGGGAGCTACAATACCGCACCTGAGCAGGAAAGAGGGATTCAGTGTCCGTTTACGCAGACATACAGACTCTGACCTTATTTACATGTCAATGAGACAACATACCTGCGTATGTAAAAAAGCACAGTACAGGTGTGAAGACAGGAATACCCGCATTTATTAGTGCAAAAGTCTCACACACACACACACACACACACACACACACAGTAATGTTCTCACCTCATTGTCGTGAGGTGGCAGCTGGTGCAGGAGCTGTTTGATGCGGTGTTTCTCTCCAGCGCTGTTCACATACGGCACCTTCTCCTCAGGCAGAGAACTGTAATACTGATGAACCTGCAGTTTAACAACAGAGAGAAAAAAACGTTTTCAACACAATCTGTATTAACCAATCAGAAGACATTTAGAGACAAGAAGACTATATAACATTTGCATGAAAAAAAGAAACAAAACTTTTTTTTGTGATGAACCGTGCATTATATGTTTTTTGTTACCTTAGCAAAGTAAAAGTGTCAGTTTGAACTAAAACGGCATGATTAACTGGGGGTTTGGGGTCAGCCATTCACAGACGTGGACAGTAAATGTACTTTGTTTCTATACTTTAGGAAGGATTTGTATTTTATTGAGTATAACTAAAAAAATAATACTCTTACACGATTACTTTTCCACATTTTTTTTCCATTTTTATTTACGACTTTAAAATCCTTGTTACAAATCTCAAATACCATGACTCAACAAACCGAACTAATGGGAACTGGATTTAATTTTATTTCAATAAATGTGTATTTAAACAAAGTGTGAACATTGACCTCATCTCTAAACTTTTCACACCTTTGGTTCTGCAAATTGACAAATGTCTAGCTTCAGAAAAACTAATTTACTTTTAATTTTTTATACATAGTGTGGACCCTTAAATACACCAGTTTTTTTTTTTTTTTTTTTTTTTTAGGTTTGATTACAGTTTAACCACTACTGGCAAGTAAATAAGGACAAAAATTAAACAAGTGTTTCATCACATCCTTACATCACTGTATTTAAGGACATCTTCTTCGTCCAGTGAGTGATTTGTTATAGGCGAGTGCACGTGTTCGGTGACCCAGGTGCTGTAAGACTGTAAGCCGAGATTTGTCTTATAGATCGTATTAGATTGTGTTAATGTTAACTGTTTTCCAGTTCGATCTACATTTCTTTTCCAATAAAATAAAAGTCATTTCTCAGTTCACACAGACCTGTTTCTGACTCTGAGGGTTTTCACTTTGACCCACTACTTCCACTTTTCCACTGTGACACAATACCTTATATATATTTTGACTTGCGTGTAATTTTTCTGCACTTTTTCCACCCTTTTGTTATCAAACTTCACTTTTTAAAATTCTACTGCAAGGGTAAATGTTTCTGCAATAAATTAAACACAAAATGCCTGAAAAACCCTTGCGTCCTGGGAACGAGGTAAACATCGGGGCAGGGTGTTATTCAGCCCCTATTCTTGTTAACCCTTCCCCCATTCCTTGACATGTCCTTTCAAACACACACACACACACACACACACACACACACAGAGCAATTACAGTCAGGGTGATTTATAGCTGAGCAATGTAAAGTTAATGGAATCTGCCCTCTCACATCCCCGGCTGTGCTGACACGGAGGCTTCATCTCAAGACCCCGCATGTGTGTGTCTATTTTCGCACACATGCTTGTGCGTATTTATCTGTAGACCTCAGCATGGCTCTAAATTACGGTGATTAACAACGGCGCTGAGACGTGACCTTTGCACTCCACCTTTTGCGGCTAAGTGGCGAGGACAAAATGAGCGGTTTTGTTGTTAGCAACATACAATAAGCCTTTCATTATATCATTGGAGTAATGAGGGCACTGCATCAAGCTACGATATAATCATCACAGTGTTCAATTTGTTCATTTGGAAGACACGCGGGTAGGCGTGGGATTTGAACTCACAACCCTATGGTCAGTAGACAGAATTACAATTAACTTGATGTTACCTTGCAAACTTGGATATTTTGGGCAGCGATATGAAGTTCCAGACCCCCTTCTGGCCTTCCACCTCATTACACATGGCTAATGTCTAATGACTTAATGTGATAAAGCACCAAGCTCCATCTGCCCTTCCTTATACCATATAAACCCGTCCAAAAAGCTGAACAAAATGGATATTGCATGAGACGTGATTTATAACCGTCGCCGACGCACTGCTGTTGGCTGAGAAAAACCAGCAACGCAGTGCATTTCTCTATATTCATCATTCCCTTGCAGAAACGGATGAAGTACAAACCCATGGATGATGTCCTTTTTGTCTGAAAAACACCAGCGGTCTCTCACGCCAGCGGAATTGGGAATACTCGGAAATGAGAATCCTCAGATGCGAGATCGTAATTCTAACACGACTCGTCTGTGCAAGCCTTTCCAGAGACTCGCATATCCCCTGAAGAAGAGTGCTCTCTCTTTAAGCGTGGACTCATGGCTCTTCCGCTGCTTATCTTGGCCAGCCGCGGTTTCGAGAAGTACCGGAGAAGACGGGGTTGAGGGATTTGTTCAGCTGAAAATTTCAGCGGTCGGGATCCAATAAATTACCGAGCTCCTGTCCAACAATAACAATCAGCGCCGGTGTGGTTCGGAGATCTGACGAACACAAGCCAGCACTCTCATGCAAACCAGCGGCTCGTGGAAATAACTGTAATCAGAGCGAAGAGATCTGGCCATCCGCCCATGAGTCCAGGGGTCTGGCAACCACCTTGCGCATCTCAGTGCATACAGCTGGCTTTCATAATACGCAGAAGGACTCTCAGGATATGTTGATGCATTGCAGGACAAGAAAGAAGGCTAGTTATTTACATATTCAACTTCATTTTGCAGATTATTTTATCCAAAGGGACTTGGTGTCGAGTTACCATTGCCCTGAACAGTCATATCTCTGAAGTGATACGAGTCTTATTCTTTATCATATAAAGTCCCTGCAGCAACCACAACCAAGTAAAACACCAGAACACCGCTCCATATCCAGAAGGTTATAGTTCCCGTAATTGTCTGACCATATTGTAAAATCATTGTATGGCTATGAAAAAGCTGTCCTGTCCCACTGATACTTTTTCCACTTTGAGATTTTCCATCTTAAGGGACTCGTCTTGTGAGAGACATTAAAAAACTGGGCTACGGACTACGTTCCACTTCCTTTTTCCATGAAGAGTGAAAGACAGCAGCCAGCCAAGTCGGACATGCATAAGTAGTGATGCTTCCCACTGCTATACTGTCCAAAATTACAAAGCTGTCCTCCCAAAACAAATCCCACCCTTTTTTTAACGTTTCAGCAGCACACTAAATGAGCGCATTGACAGCAGTACACAGGCGAAAGAGCAATAAGAGACAGAAATGCAGCCATGTGAATCCTGTGGATGCCTTTGGGCTATCAGCACTCCTAAGCCAACATAATTGGATCTCTAAACTAATACCAGTCATGTGAGCTTTTGGAAACAGGCGGTAGTCTCTACAATCCCTGTCTTTTACAGTCCAGGAATCTTCACGGAATCATGGGAATAGCCTTAGCATTGTCTTTCCTTGCTTCTGGATAAACGCCTGTAAAAGAGCTAACTGGAAGGCGAAATGTGAAGGCTAGCTTTCCTCTTGCCTGTAAATTTCATTCTTCATTTCCTTTCTGGAGGTGCGCAAGCTCCATCCTCGTCCCTGTTTCTGGGTGAAACTGCAGACGCGGGCGTTCTGAGAATGAATGACTCGCTAATAACAAGCGGACTCTGAGCTTTAGCTGCTGGGGAACTTCGTCACATTTATCTCACCTCGATGTCACAGATCTTGGCTCCTGTTGGTCAACGCTGGCAAGAAATCCAGCGATTCCACAGCAGAGGTGCAAACCAAGGTCTCGTGGAACGCGCGGCCATCCATCAAGAGCTGGTATCAATCCTGATTAGAGGCAAACCACGACTGACTGCGGTTATGTGCGTGTTTAATAAACGGCCATCATGACAAATCAATCTTGCTCCATAGCAGCTAACTTGTTTATATCCCGTCGTGAATTCCGCGTCAATTCATATGGAGAGCCTTGAGAAAAATTGACCACAACCATTGGCTGACCTCTGAGGACGAGAAGCGGACACATTAGACGGGCTTTATTGGTTATTGACCTACTGTGCTGTGCTAGTAATAAGACCTCCTTTCAGTTTGGGAAGAAAATGAAACTCGTAGCCATGAATGATTTAACTGGTCTATAAAGAGAGCCAGCCACCCGCAGCGCTCTAATAAAGCCCATGTGAGAATACACCGAAGCCAAGCGCCTCTACAAGAACTAACGGACCGGCGATGCTGTAAAAAAAAAACAAAAAAAACACGTTTTCAAGCTTGTTTGAATTCAAAATAAATTTTAAAAGCGTGACAAACTCAAGCACCCGGTCCTGTTCTGATATTTTATAGCTAAAATAAGGCTCACTTTGGAGGGTGTGTATGTATGTATATATATATATATATATATATATATATATATATATATATATATATAGACATAGACATAGAGATATAGATATATGTATATGTGTGTGTGTGTGTGTGTATGGCATGGGCATTTGCAGCACTGGAGCTTAACACTGTGCCCTTGAGCAGCACAGATCCCCTTGGTGTGTTTTATAACTTCCCCTTTTACAAATCAGGCGAGCAAATTAATGCCAAAGTTTAGATTTCTGTAATAACAGCCATGTCCGTGGTAGCGCGTTCATAACCTACACTACATTCTACCCTGTTAGTCTCAAAGTATATGCTTTACTGCCTGTGACAGCGTATGGATAGATATGTGTAAATATATCTGTGTGTGTATGTGTGTGTGTGTGTGTGTGTGTGTGTGTGTGTATATACGTCTGAGCCAAATAGTGTAGGAATGTATACATTCAGCTGTGCCATGTTGTGTGTGTGTGTGTGAGCCTGAGGCATGTGCACGTGCCAACAAGCTGTCAGAATCTGCTTATTCGTTAGTGTAAAAGGCTTTTCTGTCTGGAGATGGTGTGTTTATTCAAACATCTGTTAGGAAGGTTTATTATTTTTAACATATATTTGTAGAGATGGACTGGAGCCATGGGCAATTTGGATTGTAGCCTGCTGACTGCTTAAAAAGGCACACAGAACATAACTGCGTGTTTTTCAAGTAATTACCAAAGCACTATGATAATAATAATAATAATAATAATTATTATTATTATTATTATTATTATTCATACAATTTTCCCTGATCAGCCAAGACATGTTTGGTTCTTTACTTCTGCACAGCTGCTACAAGGCTGATGTAAGTAACAAGTAACAGTCCATCTCACTCAAAATCTTTTCATAAATACACACGCAAATGTTGCTTAAAACAACATTTAGATGCACAGTGCTATCACGGACGTCCATTACAGGGCCAGTATGTCCTGATTTAGATGTGGGTTGTGTTATGTTTGCCATCTTGCATGTAATCACAATAGTTGGCTTTTCTACATCATTGAAAATTATTAAAAAAAAAAAAAAAAAAAAAAAAAAAAAAAAAAATCCACTCTGGCTGAAATCTTAATATCCCGCTAAGATCCTGCTAAAGTCTTTGTGCTCACTGGGATATTACCAGTTCCACTATGTCCAGCTTTGTGGTACAACTTTGATTCCAATGATTTCAAATTGCACCAAAAATAAACTGATTCTGTTTGGGTTAGCTGGTTAACCTTCAGTATTCAGGTATATGGTGATGTTTATATTCAGGTTTATAGATTACATTTAGTCTAACTGCGTCTTAAACCACATCACCAAGTCACTAAACAAGTGGATATCACTGACGAGCTGGAGACACACTTCTATTATGTGTTAGCTAAGCGAAATCCCATAGCTACGTTGTGGCTAGTCGACTACATTAGGGCCGAGAGGAAATGTGGAGTCTTTATGTGGAGTACCTGTTCGGGTTTGAGGCCGGGTGGCACCCAGGCGTACTCCTCCAGAGCGCAGCCCGAATCGTCGTCCGACGTGGAGTTCCTCTGGAAGTCGTACAACAGCTTGGACACAGTCTTCTCCATCTCCAGAGGCATGGCCGTCACAGCATGATCCTCACGCGGACACTTACAGTGCAGACAGATCTTCCTGCACGCAGAGAAATCCAAACACTAATGAGTGGCTTCACTTACAAATCGAGCACTTGAGTGGAGTTACTAAGTCATGAACGCTGAGAGTAAATCAAACTGTTTGAGTAGAGTTACTAAGCCATGAATGCTAATGAGTGAGTTTAGTTACAAATTAAACAATTGAATGGAGTTACCAATTTCACAAATGTGGAGAGTTTATTTGCATTCTGTTTCAATGAAGTGATCCAAATGATATTAAACCAAAACAATCTGAGATCATTACACAATAAGTTCAGTGTGGTGGTTTTATTTGCAGGGAACCAGAGATCTGCCAAACAGATCAGGATTTTAAACAATTCCAGAAGGACTGATCAGTCAATATCGCCCATCTGCTCAGAATTTAACACACATCCAAATTATTGGGGGAAAACAGACATTTTATAAAATACAGAAATTTGCTTGACGGACTCCATCAAGATCGTCAGTCAATTGGGGAAAATCAGTACACATGCCCAATTATCTAATCCAGTGGCGTTTTCACACTCCAGCATGCAACTGTTCAGCTCCTACACATCCTCTTAAAGGGGCATCTTTTCTGCCTTTTTTTTTGTAAGATAAGTTTGCAATTGTAATGAAAACAATGACTTGGCTTCCTTTTTCTCCCAAACCAACACCACATTCTGCTGAACTATGTTCAGTTATTTCTCAGGGCTAAGAGTGGGCGATTAAAAAAAATAAATAAATTAGCACAATACTTGAAGATGATATGTATCACAATATACAGGTTTGCTAACAAACTGCCAGCAAAATACTACTGTTGTAGTTTGAAAAACATGAAAAACTGAGTTAAGCGACACTACAAAAAATAAATTATGCAACAGAAAATGAAGAAAATAATGTGATTCAGTACAAACTTTTAATCTGTTGCTTCCAGTCAGAATTTGTAATTATTATAAAATACTGAAGATACTGGGGATATCTTAAAACACTTCATCGTAACATAATTTATCAAGATACTGATTACATCGTCATATTGTCCAGCTTTACTCGTGGACTGTCCTTTAAAAAGGAGCTCTGTTTTGGCTGTGGGACAATTTCAGGGTCAGAAAAATGCAAACAGTGAAGTGAAGTGAAGTGAAGTGAA
Source organism: Pangasianodon hypophthalmus (assembly GCF_027358585.1). Taxonomy (NCBI): domain Eukaryota; kingdom Metazoa; phylum Chordata; class Actinopteri; order Siluriformes; family Pangasiidae; genus Pangasianodon; species Pangasianodon hypophthalmus. The sequence goes on along the minus strand of NC_069729.1, from coordinate 3,925,158 downwards.
GTGAAGTGAAGTGGCCGAGTATGGTGACCCATACTCAGAATTTGTGCTCTGCATTTAACCCATCCAAGTGCACACACACAGTAGTGAACACACACACACACACTGTGAACACACACCCGGAGCAGTGGGCAGCCTTTTTTTTGCTGCGGCGCCCGGGGAGCCCCAAACAAAGAAATTGCAAGGTTTTACAGAATAAACAGAATTACCGGATTTATCTTTTAAAGTCTGTGATTGTTATAAGTCTAGACGCACTTTTAAAAACCACAAGCTGCACCTTTAATGCTGACTCAGACATGACTCACGATTCTTCCAGTAACTCATCACAAAAGCCCAGCTTTCTGAAAGCTTAGTTTATTAAAACTCATTTTCCCCGCAAACACAAAGAGACAAATCAGTGTCCTGTTCTTCAGTGTGAGAAAAGCATGCATCAGGTTACAGCGACACTTCACACACAAATACACACAACAACTGCCGGCCAAACTCCCCCTCACGCTCGAGTAACCTGGCCACATTTGGTTACAACAGGAGGATGCCTCCAGAGCCACTGAAAAGCCGTCTCTCTCTTTCTCTCTCAAACAGACACACACACACACCCACACATACACACGCACACACACATATACACGCACGCACCAGTCAAATGCTTCACATCTGGTTAGTCTCCAGCAGGGCAGACGTGGCCATGCCAAACCTCACTCCCTGGCTCCAGAGGCTGCTGGTCAGATCTCTTAACCTCATCTGCCTCAGAGGCATGGACAGAACACAGACCAAATCCCGTTAGCACCTCAGGCACCCTGCAGGCGGTGTGGCGTCAGAGAAATAAAAGGGAAAAATAAATAACTTGCCACATGACCACAGTCCTGAAGAGACTACAAAGTGCAGCCATTCTGTGGATGGGGGCGGAGTCATCCTGGAAGAGACCACGCCCTTCATGATAGAAAGGTTTCATCGTAGGATAGAGGTGATCAGTCAGAAGTCAACTCTGCATTGATTTGCAGTGATGCTTTCTTCTAAGGAGATGAGTAGAACCAAGCCATACCAGTAAAATAAATAAATGCCCCCACACACACACTCCCGCTCCCCCACACTGGCGCATACCATTGCCACTGTTTTTTTTACGCTGTTACCCGTCTGTATTTGTAATAAGGAAATGAGTGCTTACATTTGAATATATCTGCACTCTCCATGAAAGGACACAGGACCGGATATACAAACTGTTTCTTTGATGCCGTGCTTCTGCAGTGAGACACTTTGCAAGTCAATGGATGTGTCTTTTGTGCTGGGGAACAAATACAACTTATATGAACTGTATATATGGTATACTGTAAAACTGTGCTTTTTTTTTATCTCAAAAACGGGTGTGTCAATATTTTTGAACATTTGAGAAAGTCTTAAACACTTGAAGAGCCTCGAAAGGAAGGAAGGAATAAAAGAAAATAAAAGAAGGAAGGAAGAACGGGAGGAAAATACAGTGGAGAAATGGAGAAAAAAATTCAGAAACAATATTATTTGAATATTACTTGAGTATTATTCTAATGAAGCCTTGGACAATCCAATCCCTCCCTCCAGGTCTTAAGCTTCTTGTTAGTTTCCTAGTTTTGCACAGATTTTTTTTTTTCTCGTTTAGGATGCAGAGTATTCCACTCCTGCAGCTGCTACAGCAAGGACAAGGACAGAGCTTCAGTATAGTGTGTGTGCTGAGATTGAAGGAACATTTCACCCAAACAGTCCGCTATCAGTAATGATGGATGAGAGGAAGCAGGAGCTGGAGCAATAATGAGATCATGCTAAGTGCGCCCCATTAGCTTTAATTGTGTATTGGTCATGACGCCATTTTTTTTTTGCAACAACAGCATTCCTGTCATACTGAATGAGGCAGTGATTTGTGGCCAGAGTAATTAATAAAACTAGACATGTGCTTAATTCCAATTTTCATTCAACAATAAGCTTTATTTTTATTATGACATCATCACAATAATGTTTTAGAAATGGCTATGTATAACTGTCTTAGTCAAAAAAAATAAATAATAAAAAAAATCATGGCATTTCAGTGTGTCGCTCTGATGTCATACGGGGGAATTTTAATTGCTAGCGCTGTTACAGTGGTGTTTAATAAAATCTCACTGTTAGCTCTGAAAACCAAAAGAGCTAGTGCTTCTTTTCTCGCTCACACATCATATTAATGAGAAATCCAATACAGAAATAGTGGAGACGTTGGTGCAAATACTGGAATCTAACGTCCAGAATGCATTGCAGCTATACGACGCAGTTGCACTGAGTTACGGCAGAGACTCGGCATGGCTAGTTAGTGATGTATGAGATTCCGAGTGGCATTAGCATGAAAACTAAAGCTTTGGAAGCGGATCTGTTTGAGCAGAGTGTACAGATGAAGAGCCGATAGAGCTGGATGGACTAAAGGACTAAAGCGCTGCTGCATCACTCTCTTTAGGCCGAGATGAAGTGAGGGTAAGATCCCACTGCAGTACTACCAGAAGGTTGAAGGGTATTGTGGGTAATGTAGGAAACCATTAACTAAAGTGAAAATAGTCCAACATGTCACTGAAAGAAGTTCAAATGCACATAGATGACAAATATTGATGTAAGTTGCTCAGGGTGGATTTTTCCTTTAACCTTGTGACATGCTCATTATAGAGATGGATCTCTAGCTGTGCTTTTGTGTGTGCGTTTTAGTCTCAGGTCTGGAACAATGTGTCATGACTTGGCCTTAGTAAACTGCAGCCACGCTCTCTCATCACATCCTCATGACTCCCTTTATACACGAATACCAGGACAAGACACTGAGCTAAATATTATGTCTAATGAAATGTCCTTTCATCTCGATCGTGTGACTCTGCTTTGCTAAACGCTTATGCAGAAACAAAGCTCTGAGTGTCACAGGTTAGGAATGAACTTCAGAACACAGCTACATTGCTACTAATCTAAAACCAAGATGAACAGCTTTGGATAAAAAAGGGCAGGATTCCCAGACAGTCTGTGATTGACTTTTTGCGATATAAACGTGTTCACAAGGGAAATTCTTTTCCGAGACAAAAAATGTCATCACTCTCTAGTCCATGATTGATTGCAGAAAACAACAAATTGGTTTTCCTTTAGCGAATACATTTCTCCAGCTTAAAATTCCAGATTTAAAGCTCTCAGTGCTCGACAGACGGCTAGCAAAAGCTCCACACGCTGATTTCATTACAAAACCCCGCGCACACAGGAGACCTTGCACTGACGGCCTTCAAAAACACGACCCCGCCTTCGACAGACAGACATAAAAGCGGCTGTCCCGTCCCCGGAGACGAACACAAACTGCTGCCAGCCTGCAAGGCGTCCAGCTAGACAGTGAGCCATGTACTCATGATGCGAGCAGGCAGACGTTCACATTCCGGCTTAATAAGTGCATTTTCACATCGGTTTAAATCAGCAGATGTGATGTTGCTGCTGGACTATTCTCTGCTGTGTTTAACAATAGCTACAGGCAGAACACATGGAGCACAGGCTGGTTTACGAGTAATTCCGTGCAGTTTGCAGGCATGAACCAGGTTTGTGTGATTTTTGAAGAGAAATTCCACATCGCCAGGATACCTGTGAGGCATGCAGGATTTCCATAGCATCACTCCAAACAGGCAGGACGGTTAAACAGGCAATGTGTTACAGGAGCTAGACGCAGCTGGCTATAGCAAAGCTAATTCTCCCCCTCTCTGATATTGCTTTTCCTTTAAACAAGCCAACAGAGTGATCTGAAAACAGAGCCCCACCCAGGTTCAGACTTAAATACAGCCAGAAATCTACTACACTTGGATCTTGGAATTTTCAAACCACCAATGTCCTTTATTTGGGGACGTGATACAAATCTGATTTGGTATTGTAGAAATGTGTTACCACTGGAGACGTGGAGGCCACGCCTCCTTCACCGGCACTGACAGGTACATAGGCCACGCCCCCTTCATTTGGGGATGATGGACACTGAAGCCACACACACAGAGGCCACACCTCCGTCACTCAATCTAACAAACAGGGCACACCTTTTCACTGGAACAGGCAGACACAGAAGCCACGCCTCCTTCACCTGAGCTGACAAAAAGACCATGCCTTCTCACAGACTCATAAGCCACACCTCCTTCACTGGCACTGACAGGTACATAGGCCACGCCCCCTTCATGTGGGGATGATGGACATTGACGCCACACACACACACAGAGGCCACACCTCCGTCACTCAATCTAACAAAGAAGGCACATCTTCTCAAAGGGACTGACAGACCCAGAGGCCACGCCTCCTTCACCTGAGCTGACAGTAAGACCATGCCTTCTCACAGACTCATAGGCCACGCCTACTTCACTAAGACTGACAGACATAGAGCCAACCCCTCATTCACTGGTACTGATAGACACACAGGCCAAACCTTCTTTACACAGATTGACAGGCACATAGGCCACACCTCCTTCATTTGGGGATGATAGACACAGAGGCCACGCCTCCTTTACTAGGAATGACACAATGAGGACACGCCTCCTTCCATGAAAGTGACAGACACAGACATTACCCTACTCCCTATTTCCTATAAACTGCAAAGTGCTTTATGGACGCATTGCATTGTGGGTTTTCAGGAGTGCACTAGACTTCCTAGATTATTCTTTCAGACACAAATAGTGCACTAGATAGTGAACAGCATGTGGTTTTGGACGTGTCACAAAAGAGGCATGCACATTGGCAATTTCATCTGATAGCAAACAAGTATGGTTTTGGACTTTATAGGACTTTCACTGCATCTTCCTCTTGTCTTTTGCAAGATACTCACAGTTCTGTAAAAGTATCATTAGTATTGGCACCCTTGCGCCAATTCAAATATGTTATTTACTAAATGGATAACCTGTCGAACGTTTAAAAAAAAAAAAAAACTGATATGACATCCATCACACAACAGTAAGCGTCCTCTTAATTTTCAGCCTGAACATTTCCAATCATGCTTAACGATGGATCATATTGTTAGCAAGCAATTATGGTGCACTAATACAATATGTTCAAAAGGACAGGGATTACCACATGCGCCCACCTGCTGCAATCCATCACGACCGGCTGAATTTTCTCCCCAGGGCGTTCGGGCACCTGTGGCCTGGCACACATCCCACGACTAACATCAAGCAGGCGTGCTTCATGCATCACACGCTATCAGACAGTGGAGCGTCTGCATTCTTTACTTTTACTACAGATCCGCTTGTATTTCACGCCTCCAAAATGGCATTCATGTAAACTAAAGGCGCTGTGGGGTGGATGAGAAACATGACCAATTTCGTCCCAGGAAACAGCTGTTGATTTATGCCGATTTGTGCTGGGGAATATGCTTTCATGCATAAATCTGCTCTCAGGTTGCCCCTGCTACCTACTCACTGGTGTCTGCTTATGGTTTTCTGCTATAGGAAGACTTACAGCCTGCTGGAGGAAAAAAAAAAGGCTGGTGCACAACTAGGGCTCATGCAGAGGAAACGAGCAAGCATCCTTCAGAGATTTACGTTACATTTCCCATCTGTCCAAACCATCAGAACGCGCTCTAAAACACACCGCGACACCGGGGAGTCCAGCTCCGCCGCAGAAAGCTGGAGACTCATGTCTTTAAAGGATTGTGCGTGAAATGAATAAATCAATCTGATAAATGTGAATAACAACAACGGTATTAATAAATCAATTAGTCTGCTGAGGAGAAAAACTGGTCTGGTGTTATAAAAATTGAGATAAGGAAGAAGTTAGTCAGTAAAATCCTCCCTGTTGAATTAAATCAGCTCTTCTCGAACTCCTGAAGGGATGAATCGAATGACTTTTAAGGGTACTTAGATCAAACTACTGCACTTATAGTGAAAATTAGACATTTTCACACTTTGTCTTCTCCGCATGCAGGTCAGTCTGTAGCCCCAGAGGATCTGTTTAGTTGAGCATTCCTCATTTATCACACCCGAGTCAACGCATCTCAAATCAAGTCAAGTGGTTTTTATTGTCATTCCTCTATATAGCTCGTATACATCAGACATAGCTAGTAAAGTGCACTACACATCAGTGTGAGATGAGTGTCATCTCTGAAGCACTTTATTTGCGTAGCGGATATCTGAAATCTCCTACTTCTCTACTATTATTTCTGTAGTACACTGCAGTTACCTGAATTATAATTCTGGTGAAGAATCCAGGAAGTAACTGTAGTGTACTAGAGTAACCTCACATACGAACACTTACAGTTTTGTTTTAACATCAATCTCTGAGATCTCTACAGATATTTGTGTGGTTTTATTTTCATTTCGAACACCAGCTTCACTTATGAAGGTCTTGGTAATTAGCCGGAGAGTTGACTCAGGTGTGTTAAATGAGGAATGTTAAACTAAACTAAACTCAACGACCCTGTGGAACTACACACTGACACAATGCAGTGAAGGCAATGCTTCTCCACTCTGGCTCTGTATATTTCAGTGTTTTCCCAACTTTAACACACTAACGTTGACCCAGAATGTGCCTGCTAATGAGCTGCCTTGTTGGCTCAGGTGTGTTAGAGCAGGGGCCAAAGTAAATCCAAGGAGTCTGAGTCGGTCCAGCACGGTTTCACACAGCTTCAACTAGGGATGTAGTGATCAATCTGATACCGAGGCTGAGTCATCTTGGGGTCAATACCAGCCTGTAACTTTAAACAACACTACTCACATGTGAACACAGGACACAACTTATCATGCATGACTCTGACACAAGGTTGTTTAGTTATCGTGAGGATCTGAGTATCAGATCAGTACGAGTATCGAACCACACTCAGACCTCTGAGTATTAAAAACAAGGGTCAAATGCAATCCGGAAATTCATTCATTCATTCATTTTCAGCATCTGCTTTATCCCAGTCAGGGTCACAGTGGATCCGGAATACACACAAGATGGAACAGCAGTATGTCACAGGCAATCCGGACATCCTCAGCATTAACACACCTTATTCGGGTTATCAGTTAGTGACTAGGATAAATTGGTGAAGGATGTTAAATTGGGTGGCGTGTGTGTGTGTGTGTGTGTGTGTGTGTGTGTGTGTGTGTGTGTGTGTGTGTGTGTGTGTGTGTGGGGTTGGGGGGGGGGGGGGGGGGGGGGCAAACACAAAGCTGGACTCCAGGTGTTCATTCAAAACAGGTTTAATGTTAATGACCCGGTGGTGTGTATTAAGTCGTGTTTGATTTATTATCACTAATAAAATGCAGTCGAGTAACAAGGTCAGATTGGGGGTGATGATATTGCGGTCACTGGTGCGTGCGCGTGAGTGCGTGCGTGTGTGTGTGAGAGAGAGAGAGAGAGACAGAGAGAGATCTCGAGCTCGGTCATCGCATTGATATGTTAATGCGCAGTGCCCAATCCTGACTCGATCGATCCTTTGGAGGGCAACAAAGCCAAACAAACCGAAAACAAAAGCCTTAATCCGACTTCCAGGGGACGGGTCAACACCACTGGACCCGGGGAGAAGAGAAAAGAAAAGCGACTACAATGATGCACAGAGTAATTTCTAATAGCAGAAGACGAGAAAGTCCTTTTTTTCTGGTGCGGTAACAAGGCATTAGCGCGTGCGTTTTACGCAGCGGTGCGTGATGCATTTCTGCAATAAAATAAACCTGGGCTTTTTTTTCAGCAAAAATTAAAAGAGAGAAAATATGTAGGAATGTAGAAAAAAAACATATGCCTACGCGCATGCAACATAATGCAAAAATGCAAAATCAGCTGCTTATTAAATTACATTCCTAGAAGTTTTATACATACATTTATTCCATAAAATGGAATTGCGCCCTGGGTTTGATTCCTACCGTTTTCCGTGAGAGCTGAGAGGTAGGAATAATCTCTCAGTACTCATGCAGGATTCCCATATTCCCAGCAACTGAAAGAGCAGCTTTCCGACTTAAGGCATGTCTCAACTTCTTCTCAGATGGCATCCGCGCACTGGACAGGACAGTCTACACCAGCAAATAAAAAAAAATAAGGAAGGCACCGCGCTGTGGACAATCCGATTTAGATCCTCCTTCAAGACGATTTCTTCCGTGCATAATCACGAAACCAGGACTTTGTTTGCTAAATCTTCCTCCACCACCTCCTCCAACCTAAATTCCCTTTAATAAATAACCGCGCGCTGAGCGGCGCAGCGCAAAGCTCGACTGCCTTCCACGCACTGCTCGAGCGGAGACTGAGCTGAGCAAGCGCTTGTCTCTGACCAATCAGCTCTCAGTATGCAAATAAGAAAGGACTTCTGCAAGCCTGCGCTCTCTTCAGACTAACCAATCACTTCTGAGTATGCTAATGAAGTCCAACTTTGGCCGATCAGCGTTCTCTGGCGCTAAACCAATCACCGGTGAGTATGCTAATATTTCGGCGTCGTGGGGGCGGGGTCAGTGAGTCAAGCTCCCTGCGTTTAGTTATAATTAGGAACTCAATGGCCGCTGTTTAGGTGTCATTTACATGTAAATGAGTCAATTTCCCCCCGGGCTTCTTCGCCCCAGGGGCAGTTAAAGCGCCATTCAGAGGCACAGAATAGCAGTAAATAATGTAACAAAACACTAGAAGAGATCTTGACACCGTTAGTTACAAATATAATATTACCAAGAGGCAGCTAATGACCTGTTATGACTGTGTAAAAAGACACTCATTTGATTACTACACCACACAAGCCTGTGATAATATTCCTGATAGATAGTCATCTTCCTTCCTTAATCTTAATCAGCTTCCTCAAGACTGACACCAAATATGCTGTGAAGCAAAAACTGCTGCTTCCTTTTAATCCATAGATTATCTTTACATACAAAATAATTGACAGGCAAGAAGGACCGCCTACTTGCTGAGAAGGTTCCTGATTGGTTAATGAGTAATTTCGTGGGTAATTAAAAAAATTTTTAAGTAAGAGCTTTATCCTGGTCAGGTTTACCTGGGAAAACTGGGTAAGAGCTGGGATACAGCTCACATGGCAGAGTGTAGCCAATCCACCTACTGGCATGTTTCTGAGAAGTGGGAGGAAACCAGGTAACTCAGAGGAAACCCACACGGACACAGGAAGAACATGCGATACTCCGCACAGATAGTAAGCCGATTTCATGACCAAACCTGGAACGTGTTGCACCACTGTGCCACCCACATCAGACTTACACCTAACTGCACTTTATATTGGTACTGTCGGACTGCTGCTGTCACCATCCATATATATATATATTCTTATACACTTTTTAAAAAAAAAATCCCTTCATATATTTTTTTATATATATATTTTTTCTTATATTTAATATTTTTCCATTTACCATTTAGGAATTACAGCCATTTTCACCAAAGTATCTCCATTTTCAGGGGCTCAAATGTATTTGGACAATTGACTGACAAGAAGTTAATTGACCAGGTGCGGTCCATTCCCTCATTACTTCAAGACAAATGAAGCAGATAAAAGGTCTGGAGTTGATCTCAGGTACTGAGTTGGCATTTGGCAGCTGTTCGACTGGAGCTTCTGGACCTAAATATATTTCTTTATATTTAATATTTTTCTATATTTTCTATGTTGGAACAGCTGTAAAAAGCATTTCACTGCAAGTCATACTGTGTATGGTTATGCATGTGACAAATAAAATTTGAATTTGAAATATGCTGTAAAGCAAGAACTTTCATTTCCTTTTAATTTAAAGACTACCTTTAAATGTGCCAACCTTTGTGTGCACAAAATATATGACAGGTAAGAACCGCCCACCCTCATAGAAGGTTCCTGATTGGTTAATCTAGTCAAACCCAGTTTGAAATGTGTAGTGTACAGAGCCCAGGACACAAGTGAAGAAATCAGTGATACCACAACCTCATCCACTAGTGTGTGAGCTATGAACGAGTATTTAAACATGATCATTAATTGTCATTATCGTTAATTATCTCTACACTTGATCGCTAGTATTGTGGCTATATTGACTTCAGTTATGTCATTTTTAACAGGAACAAGGCCTTAGTTAGGACTGAACTTGAAGGTTTAGCTGGGCATTTGAACCAAGCTTCTGGGAAATAATATTTTTGCAGACATCGCTCCCTCCAGAATTTTAACGAGCATACAGCAATAAAATAATCCCAGAGGAATTACACAATTTCATGCATTCTTAATCAGGTCTTACCATAGGAAGGGAATAATAGCACAGTGGTTGGAGAATATTGTGCAACCGAATTAGAGGTGTATTAGAGTTTCTAAAAGCAATTTTGCAGCCCAGTTTTATGTTATGCGGATTCCTTTTCGAGGTGATAATTACACTGTCTTACTTTAGGAGCACACATCTCGCACAGAAAAAAGCAAGCCTGTGGGAGTAATTGTTGAGAACAAACCTTAATGAATGCAAAGGTCAGTTCCCATAAACTTTGTCTCTCTTTCTCTCTCTCCCTTCATTCTGCTGCTATCAGTGTTATCAGGGCATGCATTTTCCAGTGCTAGTTTTGGACTCATCCCCAAACACAGTTAAGTCGCATGTTTCCAAAGTGCTAAGATTAGAGTGCAATCAGTGCGTGCACACAAAAATGTGGGGAAAAGTGGAACTGATGATTCAGGGCCCCTAAGCGGAGGGGGCTCTCATGAAGCCTGGACTCAAAGGTGTGACTTGATTTGCAGCCAGAAGAGCTAGAAACTTCCAATCCCACTGCACATACATATATACATACATACATACATACATATTACAGAAATGCATAAATATATACATACATACATCTATAAACCTGTAATAATTTGTACAGTTTGATCCTTACTGAACATCACATGCTCGCTGCTGATTGGCTAGAGCGTGTGTCAGTCTGAGAGCCGGAGCATGTTTACAGTAAGAGCCTAAATCAATCAACTGATGCTTTTATTCATGCTTATTTTTATCAAGGGTATATAGACAATTAGCCTCATTCATCATTCTGTGAGTAAAGTTGTGTGTAAATGTCACTTTACACATTACACATCACACATCACAAGACCGCCAATCTCAAATCACAACCAAAGATTTCTTCTACAATGGCTGAGTTTTGTCTGCGACAGCAACAGTGTAAATCCGGCTTAACTCACGATCAGTCTTACCTGAGCAGTTATAACACAATAACACAGTTATAACCTGTCTGTCATGAGCACCTTATTTATATTTGCCATGATATATTAGTTAAAGCAAATAGTCTACAAATAGTCTAGTGAGGGGAAAAGTTTGAGTTTTATGTAACTCGGTATGCTTTGTGTGTGTTATGACACACATTTTAATGCTTGATCTTTATTAAAAAAATCAGACCTTGCCTCTTTTGCAGTATGAAACTGAAGCGTGTAACGGTGTTTAATTGACCAGCATAAATGATCCATTAAACCCTTGTGTAAATCCTGCGTAAACCGATCCGGCTACACAGGCTGCTCTGTGTGGCCTAACTTCGACCACGTGACTGAGCGCAGCTAACCTCTTATCGACCGGCGGATCACCGGTTCCAGCGAGCGCACAAGCCAAAACCAGTGTGTACACACACACAGTGCTATCAGTTACCCAGCTTCAATGCGTGGGGCCGAGCAGAGGTACCACACACACACATATGCACGTACACTCTCGGCTCCAACCAAACCGCAGCCTGTAAAACGGCCTGAGCCGCTGCCTGCTAACATGCACGTGCACATGCGCGTGTCCAGATGTGCTGAAACGTTATTTCCGATGTTAACAAACATGCTGAGCAAATTTTTCTATTAAAGCTCACCAGTTCTGAATACAGTGTGTATTCACATTATGACTTTATAACATAAAACTGATGCTGAAGTGGTCTATTAAAGCAATTCAGTCTCGAGAGGCTACACTGCCACTCAAAAGTTTGTACACCCCTGCTTATAGAAGGGTTTTCTTCATTTTTCCTATTTTTGAATAAAATGAAGATATTAACACTATGAGCTAATACATTTGGAGTTGTACAGTGACCAGGAAAAGTGTTAAACAAATCAAAACTACTTTATATTTTTTAATTCTTAACAGTATTTCTGATGAAGCCTTGAACACTCTCTGTATCTTCTCAGTCAGCTTCAGCCAGGAGATGTAATTTTAAGTAAAAAATACATCTGGGCAGGATGGTGGTGCAGAAATTCATATGAAAACCAAAGTGCAGTAATTTGCTTCAGAAGAAAGAAAGAATGGAGGGAAAATAAAAGCTAATACCATTTCAGTGAGGTAAACTGTAGATGGAGCCGAGGCAGTAAAGAACCAGCTGACTTTCCAGTCGACAGCTAAGCTTTGTTTCCATTCCACTGAGATGATCACAACATAAATCCGTTTTCAGAGTTGCATAATACAGTATATCGTTTGTCTTTAGTGTTATCACGGACCATATGTTTACACTGCACAGATAACTGTACGTGTGTCATCACGGCTTCTCAAATATGTTTTGAATATGCTACAAGGCATTTCCCAATCACAATATAATATTTCATCCTTATCATCCAGCCCTAGTTCTGAGATTAACTTTGGAGTTCAAATCCACAGCAGGAAAAATTCCAAGCAATATTTCAGTCCGTGGATAATCCATCTTTTTCAAAGGACTTTGCAAATATCCACGGGGCTAAACACGGGATCTGGTAACGGAGGGGAAAAAAACATTCATTTCCACTCCGGATTATGCATTAAGTGGATTCACTGAGCACAGCCAGAAGACTAAAATTACATTTTAAGTGCTGGGCACAATAACGAAGCTCAGGATTCAATTTGCTGAATATGGTTAATGATAGTGAGAGAGAGAGAAAGACTGAGAGAGAGAAGACAGAAGAAGAGAGATGGGGCCTGTGTAATCCATTAGGCTGCACAGAGGCCCGTTTTTTCACCGTGGAGAGGCTCTGAGCTCTAGGATGACCTTGTAGAAAGGCTCTTGAGGGACACTGCTATTTCTGCTCTTCACGTCCCCCTTAGACCAGAGCTGTCCATCATTAAGAAGTGCTGCAAGGCCACGTCCACGTCCATCATGACATCAATTTCAAGTTAGAGGACGGTCCCTCTGAAAGACTTATGGGAAGATTGGAAACTTTGTGCTCTGATTTTCTTTTTTTTTCCTTAGCGGCTACATCAAGAGCTTCAAGTCACAAGTGGGTCAAAGCAAGAGGCAAAGAAGTGCAGTGGTTAGAATGAAAGTTTGAAGAAAAACATGAAGAAATAGAACGAGAACATGGATTTACGTCAAAAGGTAGCATTTTTCGCACTGCGCTATTAGATTTGACATTTGATGAAAGGCAGCAGTTATTTTAAGAAAGAACAATAAACCAGGAGTGATGAGTCATCTAATGCACTCTTTCTCTCTCTCACTCTCTAGTTCTAGTTCCTCTCCGCCTTTCTGTCTTTCTATCTGTCTCTCTCTCATCCTGTCTTAAGCTGGTTTTAGACCGTGCGGTCTTTTAAGATTATTACTTGTCACACTGTACGAGATGATCCCAATAAAATCTTGGCAGACTGTGTGATAACGTGTGTTCTCCATGTCAGATTATACGATGAAGATCCTCTAGCGATAGACCTGTGATTAAAGATAATTACTACGTTCTGCTTAAGTCATCAATCAGCACGATCTCGGCTCGCAGAAACAGAGCTCGTGGTAATCAGGATTTTTTTTCTGCCCTTTAGAATGCTTTGTCTACATTTAGCTATTAACGCTACCGTATTTCTAGCTGTCCGATGAGTATCGCCAAATCATATGCCGTCCTCCTATTGGTGGCTCTCAGACGAGCTTCATAGCAGCGCACACACTCCGAGACCATTCTATGATTTATAAACATCACCATTTCATTTGATTTAACTTGACTTTGTACTAGCTTTGTTGGCAGATTAGCAAAACAGCACACCAGTGATCTCTACTTCTTTCCCACCTTTATTTTTCTTTCATTATGTCTCTATACACATTTAATCATGAGATCGTATATGACAGGATACGATGAATCATGGTTAGAAGTTTTTCCTCCACTTTTTGTGTGCCAAACAGTAAATGGGCCCTAACTGCAGGTAGGAACTACAGTGATTCATACACCAACCTGGATCTCTTTTCTGCACGCTAACAGAACAAGAACAGACAGACAGGAAACTGATTCGGGATCAGCGCTCGCATTCTGCGCCTCTTTATGAATGCCCGCCTGCCAGCAGGACAATGTGTGGAGGCTGATTTTACAGAACAGTGCTCTCACATCCCTCCTACATCCACCATCCCACGGCTCATTCCACAAGTCTACATTCATTCCCCGATTCAGAAAAGCCATTGAGCGCTAAGCTGTGGGTGTCGAGACACGCTTTCTGACACTCCTAACTGGCCTTGTAGCAAGACTTTTCTTTTCTCTAAAGACACACAGCTTTAAGCTTTTGTTCATCGTTATTTTGCTTTTTCACCTTTCCAGGTTTTGAACAAGAATGTTTTAAAAAAAAAAGCAAATAATGCAGCTAGCAAGCTGAGGCTAGATACCACATAGTAGCAAATGCTAGCATACACACAGCATATCTATTTACTCAAAAAAGAAAGGGTAAAGTCCAAATCTTGGACTTTAAATTTCCTAGAGATGACTATTTACAGAGAACATGGATTAACAGAGCGCAGCATGCCAAACTGACACACTAGGTGCCAACTAGAAGCTAGGTGTATGTGAAAGAGGGTGGGAGAAGAATTAGCAACAATTCTTGTAGAAATTTTTGTCACAGTGAGCACATTTAATCTCTAGATGCCAAGAATTTAGCAAATAACATTTAGCTAGTTAGCTAGCTCTTAGATATTCATTCATTTAGCTAGTAAACTAGCTAGCTAGATATTCATTTGTTTAACTAGTTAGCATGCTAGTTAGATATTCAATCATTTATTAGCTGTTTTAACAACTCTGTAAATGTGTGTCTAAGAAAGTTGTGAATAATTAATTTTTCTTTTGCTAGCTAGCTAGATACTCATGTATTTAGACATCCAAGAAAATTTCAGAAGAGAATGAGTTAGAAAGATTTCATATAATCCCTTTCTGGAAATGGGAGCCAACAACAACAACAATACTACTACTACTAATAATAAAAATAAAAACAGACCTAGCATTTTTGAAGATTTTGACGAGTAAAGGGAAATGTATCATGGGTGGTTCTACAAATGCTGCAGGCAGTTTAATGGTTTTAAAAGCAGCAATCCAAACTTGAAGTTAAATAAACTGCTACACAAGTATGCCCTGTTTAAATATTTAGCTTTAGCCGGAGAGCATTCCAGCGCGCAGAGCTGGGACTGAGATGCGACTGACCAACTGTGTGTACATGTGAATCTGTGTGAGAGAGTGGGAGTGTGTGTGTGCATGTGTGTGTGTGCGTGTGTGGGTGTGTGAGAGAGAGTGAGAGACAGAGAAAGACAGAAAGAGAGAGAGAGAGAGAGAGAGAGAGAGACAAAGTTAACTGAAGCAACACCTTTAATCATCACTACTCTGGTAAATGTATTATCAGTAAGGGGTGTGACCTCAGCCAGAAATGAACTACACACACTTCCTGCTAGAGTACAGTCCTGGCCAGGACCGCTTCTATCCGGCCATTTACATGGAGAAATATTAACTTTGGACCTGCCTCTGCATGCTTCAGGGATTTATGATGGCCAGCACCGGAAAGTCAGGCGACTCAGAAGGCCACCAGCCAAGAGAGTGCGGGCGCATCGCAACCAGTCACAAGCCATTACAAGCTGGGGAAACCATTGAGCAGCCTGACAGGAGCAAAAGAACCTATAAATCTGGAAGATCATTTGATCCTGAACTGCAGAGGTTGAGACGTTCCAGAGGACTTACGCTCAAATTGTTGCATTTTCCCTAACCTATTACGTAATACGAATCAAAACGGCATTAAATGCTGTACGGAATAAAACCCATGAAGTTGCACAGGAACGTCTTTTCGAGTCGAATTACGGAGTGTAAGTGGGAGTCGATAACACATGATTAGGCTTTTATCCCAATAACCTTACTGTGTCTTCAGTTTGTTCCTCTGGGGAACTGGTAAAGGTTCTGTGCAACTCTATCAACTCTTTAGAAGGTTAGACCCATTACCCATGCAAAGAACTCCTGAGCAACCGTTTTTTTCTAAGACAGTACAATAAGGGAAATGATAGCAAGATACCCAAAAAGATCAAGCTAGATAACTGTTTGGAAATCACACAAACTGAATGCAAAGACTTTATAATTATGACTTCGCAAGTGGGCCCATGATGAGCATGTAAAAGAAACATTATATACAATCCTTGGACACACTCTTCAATTTCCTGTTTCCATACCCCCAAACAAAGATCTTTTCACTTCACCCCATGAAGCCACAATCTTCTGGAAAGCAGGTAGGAGAATTAATCTCATGGACTGGGGTGGCATCGAAAGCAAGTGGGTTAAAGGAGGGAGGGAAGGAGGGAGGGAGAGAGAGGGATGAAAAATAAAAGAGATTAAAGTTCAATCTGAATTTTCAGCGGTGCTGAACAAAAGGCAAGACCTGGCTGATAAATGGATGCGTATATAAAAAGAAAGGACTAACACCAGAGACAAAGGAGGTCAACGGGAGAAAGGGAGGAAGAGACAGATTCATCCATCAGAGCACCTCTTACCCTGAAGAAAACAAATTTACCTCGGGAACAATATTCCTAAGCGCTCACGGTCCAGTGATCGCAGTAGAGGGACGACGTCGATGTGAGGCTAAAAGCATTTTAAAAGAAACAGATTACAGATAGCCATCAGTGACATTTTAAAAGATTTGGGACCAGGGCGAGTGAGCTAGACCAGACAGGATTGGAACCAGGCCGCATGGCCTAAATTGGGGGACAAATAGAGGGACCTTTCAGGGTTAATTGAGACTCATGATGTCTGTGCTGTGGAGATGACCGGTCTGTTCATGAAGTGAATTAAGCACCAGCCTCAAGGACATTTTGGTATCTGCCAGAAACGCGCCTCTTGAGGTGAACTGGCAGAATACACTTTTTTTTTTTTTTTTTTCATGATAATGTGTAAACTCTTGGAGGTTCAGTCATTTTTCAAGTAGTTCTCACTTGTTTTAATAAGTTATCATTTCTATAGTAACAACCACCAAAAGGATTGTATGGTGGACGCTCCACACAAACACATAAAAACGTGTAACTGTTGATATAGTGACGTTTTCTGTGAGGAAATGTTTACTTAACGTTTATGGAAGGAGTCTCCAGTGTCAGTGCTTTATTAGAGTCAGAGGTAACGCTGTAAGTTTTCATGCACAGGAAAGTCTTCAGGACAGATGGCTTTCCGCTTTATTGGTAAAAAGACAAGCTGTGTTTTTTTTGTTTTTTTTGTCTTTTTGTTTTACAGACGTTCCCCAACACAAAATGTAAAAGTATGAAAGTGTCATTCCTTAATAAATAATAAATGTAATTGTTGGCAAATTGCTGGGGTATAAGAAGAATAAAACACTTACAGCAAGATACTGCTGTTATAGGAAAATAATCAACTTCCGGGTGTTAACAGGTCTGCATCACACCACCACGTTGTTGATTATTTTCCTAGAAGATTTTATACATGTTTTTTTTTTTTTTGGTTGTCTCAAGTGCCTCGAGATTACTGGAAGTCACTTCAGGAATATCTATTTTTGAGTTTTTTGTTTTATGATGAAATGGTAAAACTGTCTAAGAATTAAGCACTATAGGACATTATATATTAGCAAGATTAATAAATATTGTTTGTGTCTTCGCTAATACACCACGTGACTAAAAAGGAGAATCCACAT
The DNA here is from genome assembly GCF_027358585.1 of Pangasianodon hypophthalmus. Lineage (NCBI taxonomy): Eukaryota > Metazoa > Chordata > Actinopteri > Siluriformes > Pangasiidae > Pangasianodon > Pangasianodon hypophthalmus. The sequence goes on along the minus strand of NC_069729.1, from coordinate 3,907,441 downwards.
GTTTTGAAAAGGAATGTAAGCAGGCTAGGATAGCACAAAATGCCCTGCAGCAGTTACACAGAGCTCTTAAAAATGTGTTTTGAGTATTTTATTTTGTACATCTCAGGAATTTAGAACAGACATGGCTGGAGGACAACTGAGCATTTGTATTTCTGGATATTTCTATGCATGTTTCACCAACACTCATGACTGAAAACACGCCTATGACGCCAGAAGATATATTGATGATATAACGAGTTTGTGAAAGCACTGATTTGGGATCAGTTTCTTGATACCTTTTTTGATTTATGTCGATTGAAGGTGATCCTGAAACGGCAGTCGTTCTCCAAGAACTTGGGTTTAAAGCCGTGCAATTTAAAACCACTCAAACTGAGGAGATCCGACAAATCATCTCGGCCGTGACGGCTCTACGGGAAAGTGCCGTAAAATACCGTCTCATATCTATATATCTAAATGTCGACACTTCAGCTGGCACAAACAGACCAGTTACTGTTCAGGAAAAAGAGACATGAAAAAAAGGAGAGCATGAAAGAGAGGTCGAGGAGCTCGTACGCTTACATATGGCTGCTTCTCGGTTTCTGAAAGAAGTGTGACCTTGTCCTTAATGACAGGGTGGATACACAGCCAAGCTCATGTGGTTTTCTGTAGATCTCTCACACACACACACACACACTTAGGCTAGAAAACAACTCTTTACTCCCTCCCCACGCCTCAACACACCCTCTCTGGCTTATTTGATCTGAATCTTCCTCCATTGTCTTTGTTTATTTCTCTTTCACTCATTCGAACCCGTTACTCTCTGAGGCTTTAATGGGCTGTTCAAGCACCAGGCAATGTAGACACACACACACACACACACACACACACTGTATATTTGTCCTGCAGATGATAGAGGGATGGTTGGATAGAAAGATAGAGAGGGAGGGAGGGAGGGAATGGAGGAGAGTTCAGGGGTAAAGAGTCTGTGCTGTGCCTCTTTCACACATTTTCAGCCTTGGCAGCAAGCTTTTCACAGCACGCTTGTGTCCTGTCATCACACGCACAGACGCTCCTCTGTTTGACCCAGCCGGGGGCAGAACAGGGCACAAAGCTCACACACACACACACGCATGGCCGAACCTGCATCCCATTTGGCCTGTAAGCAGGAGGGAGAGCAGGGCATAAAGCTCAAACACACACACACACACACACACACACACACACACACACACACATCTACAAGAGAATTTAAACATAACAATTTGTACATTTGCCTCACAAATATATGTATATATTATATATATAAAACCTAAGTTATTATTGGGGAGCAATTTCATTTATTTATGCAACACAAAAGTATTCACCATATCACACATTTCGAATCTTCTCAATGCCACAGCCATCCCTGGACAGGAGTCAAGAAAGCAAAACTTATCCGTGCTCTCTTGATAGGAGAGGCATACTCTGTCTCCCCTGTCAATCACAGCAGCACTAACCAATCGTGACCATCTGTGAGCTCATGTATGTTGAAGAGGGCGGATAGCGCTTTCCTCCATGTGTGTTACTCCGCTCTGTGACGCTGCGCAAGCAGCAGTTCGAAACGATGTGGTTGGCTGGCTTCACGTGTCTCTGAGAAAGCATGTGTTTAGCCTTTACCCTGCCCGGTTGGTAGCTGCTGTGTGACTGGGGAGAGCTGGCTGGTGGGTGGCAACTGGCAGGTGACCAGATTGAGAGAAAATGGAGGGAGGGGGGATTATCAACAGAAAAGACAATTAAATTGTTAGTTGCAGTTGTTTGTCTGACAATTATTTGTCAGCCAAAGGTTAATAATTGTGACGGGTATGGCTAAATAACATCTAATTTGTGGTTTGTCTGTTATCACCTAGCTAAAGCCTTACACCAAAACCGAGACAGACAGCACCCAAAAATCAAAAACAGCACAAAAGAAGGAGAGAAGCAGGGAAACAATGTCGAACTGTTGTTATTTAAATGTAATATGTATAGAGTTATATTTAGCATGCCAATGTTTTGGATAGCTGAATACAAACCAGCAAGTTAACTGCTGGTAGTTAAGCTAGTTAACTTGCGAAATCACAGACGAGCCAAAAAGTTCATCTCAAGCCTCGTCTTGACCCATATATGGAGAACAGAAGACCCTGTGCACCTCTCGGCAGAACACACTGGAAGCTCTCCAGCCGTCCTCCATGACTCGGTGCCAGTGATTATACATGGAGATTATTCTGAGAGTGAGGGAGCTTTAGCGCACACACGCGAGGGAGGGACCAGGCTGCTAACACACACCACCCCAGGCTGGGACTACAGAGAGAGTGTGTATCCATAATGAGGCCTTCTGTTCCTCGCTTACTATCAAAAACACAGCAAAGCAGAGTCACAGGCACGGCCTATAACGCACCCGAACATGTGGACATGTGGCGTACGGTCACTCACACACACACACACACAGACACACACACACACACACAGCGGTACACCTGCCTCTTCAGAGCTATTTTCTGATCCTGCTAATTGCTGGGTAAATGTCACTGAAATCTGAAATAACACACATTTACGTCCGTGGCGCTTTCAAAGAGGCTAGTCTGTAATTCAGCAGTGACGAGTCCCTACTGTTATTTTACCCCCTACTGCGTGGGCGTGGGATGAACCAAAATAGCAGGCAGACGCTTCCTTTCACACACACATAAGCACACATCACGGGTTAAATAAATTAACTATACATTTGTAGGCGTATTCATATTAGCATATTTAAATCAACTACACATGCATTACATTGCACTCAAGTTTCAATATGTCTAAGATATATATAACAAAAAAATAAATCAGCCAACAAGAGCAGAATGAGAGTCTCGATCCGGTTTGGCAGTCTCTCAGCAGGAAGCCTCAAACCCCCCGATTAAAACGTCGAGTGTGTGTCGCCTGCGGTCATCAGCAGCTGTTGTTCGGAGGCCACGCCGGCGTGCCGCCAGCCATACCAGCAAGCGCATGACTGCTCCAGTCACTCGAACGCTCATGTAAATCAGACAGCAATAATCTCATTAACCATCTCATTAATACGACTGGCTTATTCATTCACACCTCGGATGTACACCAGCGTCACGGCTGCGGCTTTAGCAAATACGCCGACATGCTGGTGACCGGTAAGGTTGTGAGGTCAAATCCCAGGATTGACAAAGCCAACACTGAAGCCCTGAGCCAGGGGAGCTCTGATTCTCTCGTGTGTGTGTGTGTGTGTGTTTGGGGGGGGGCAGTATGGTTCAATTTATATGATAATATATGAATTTCTCAAGAAATGTGATTTCCTCCTTTCATCTATTTCTGTCCAGATTTTACTAATTACAAAGTGATCGATGAAGATGTGATTTCGCTAGCACGCATACTCATGACAGTTTTACGCTATGCAAAGCAGGCTAGCCTGCTACATATGTGACAGAATGCTTTGGAAATGATTTCAGATAACAATATAGCAAGTAAGAAACACAACAGCTATAAAGTAAGTTACGTAAAGGTTAAAGCAAAAGGTGAAGCACCAGCAAGGCAAGACAACTCGTGAAAATCGGCAAGATGACACAAATCGGATGTTCTTCGAAGAAAAGGTTCCTCAAGGATTCCTTGGATGGTTCAGTGGTTCTACTTGAGATGTTTTCTCCAAATAAACACTCTGCTGTAGGCCCCTACACAGAACCTTTAAGGGATCCTGCAGAGAGGCAAATCAAGAACCTTCAAGGCTGCTTTCATGCTTTTTTTTCCCTTAAACACCAGCACACATTTTACACGTAATCTTACAGGAGCATTCCAAAAAAAGTGCCAAGTAATGCCAAAACACATTTTTATCTCCTCACCAATCATGTCACAAGTGAGAAAAACCAAAATGGAGTCCAAAGCTGTGGTGAAAATTCACTCTAATTAGTGAGCAAATATAAAGAGATTGTGAATACAATACAATGTTTTTTATGTTTTTTATGTTTTATGAACACTAAATAACAAATTAAAATGTTATATTTGTTACAGTCTTTCATAAGCTTTGCACAAAAACGTGTAGCTTCTGTTTTAGTGGTATTTTGTTAGCGAAACACATAAATACTAAATATTTTGTGATACATATTTGGTATTGTAGAAAATGTGTTAAAAGTGTCACCAAGCCCGAAAAGAATTTGGTTAATAATTTGACTTTGTTACTGCAAATAGCAATGCAACTATTCTGTGCCTTAAATTCTTAAATACCCAAGAGGAATGTACAGTATAATGATGTACTTCATCACAATATCAGTATCATATCATCATTTCATCCGTCATCCCTACCCTTAATCCTCAGATGCTAAACGCTTTGACATCTGCCAAATAAATAAATGTAATGTAACACGAGAGCTACTACACGAGGCCAAGATCATCTGAACTACAGAGACTGTAATAAAACAAAAAGGTTAGAAAAGAAGAGCTGTAATCTGACTCCAAGCTGAGATGCTTTGAAACGACTTTAATGAAAAATGCTTTGAAACATCTTTAATGAAAAAAAAAAAAGGTTTTAAAAGTAGTGACCTTATTAAAAGCGTTCAAAGTGACTTTTAAAAGTGAGTTCAAAGTGACCAGACTGGGATAAAACTGCAGGAGAGAAGAAGAGAATGAGTGCGGAGAGGTGAAAGCAGTGGCACAGAGCTTCGACCTGCCACTGTGGAGGAGTGTGTGTGTTTGTGTTTGTGTGTGTGTGTGTGCTGCATCACGCTCACTAGCCTGATGACACAGTCAGACGATAGTGAGCAGTGCACCAGGCTTGTGGACAAACTATTCATTTTTGTTCTTATACTTTAATGATGGAAGGAAAAAGTCTACACTGAAAACCTGCGACTCGTTCCTGAGCCCACGGTCTACAGTTTCATGGAGCAAAATCTGCATTTCTCTGACTCAAAAACGTCAAAAAGCTTCAATATCAACATGGAGTTTCATCCCATCGACAAGAAGGCTGGTCTGAGACGGTTAAAAATTCTCATTTGTGCGAAAAATTGTGTGAAATATATCATGAAAATAAAACAATAATAAATGAATAAAACAAAATAAAATGAAAATTATCTAAATAAAATAAAACAGAAACATAACATGAATTCATTTAATGGCTTTATACTTCATACACTGAGAAGAATAATCAAAAATAAGTTCCCTGGGATAGGCTCCAGATTACCCCACAACCCTGTGTAAGATAAGTGGTATGGAAAATGGATGGATGGATATATATATATATATATATATATATATATATATATATATTTATATATATATATATATATATATTTATTTATATATATATTTAAATAGCATGAAAATAATAGATACCACTATACTGTTATTACAATTGTAAGCAATTTGAATGTCCAGTGTGTTCTTTGAGTGAGCTATAGCTTTTATTTAAATTGTTTTATGCTAATATGTCTATACTATTAACTACTGTTATTTTATTTGATAGTAGAATAACTTGTCTTTTAACCATTTATGTACCATACAGAAATTTGTGGAAAATAAATAAAGAGTGTAAGTTGTATAATTGGCAAGATTGTTAATAGGTACTTGAATTGAATCTTTAAAATGTGTGCGTGTGTGTGTGTGTGTGTGTGTGTGTTCTCTTGTCTTATGACACACAAGTGCTGTACATGGTGTGATATGATCAAGTGAAACGCTACAGTAATTAAGTGGGCCCGTCTTTTCCTCCACCCCTTTGCACCGCCCCAGCGCCACTAAATCTCCCCTCAGCAGTCAATATTCTGTCCCTGTGGGCCATCAGAGGCCCTGAACCCTCTCCCGACCCCCAACAAAGACGTGCGTGCGCGCACACACACACACACACACAGCTGATCCGGTTATTGATCTGATCGACATTTGCATTTAAGCTGCTGAGTCTGTGTGCGTCCAAAGGGACAGAAATCAAACAATGTGACCCTTTAATTCAGAGAGAGAGCATGAAGCAGAGCTGCAAATAAAACACACAGGGGTTTAACCATCAAGTGTGTGTGTGTGTGTGTGTTTGTGTGTGTGTGTGTGTGTGTGTGTATGTGTGAAGAAATCTACTGATATTAAACTCAGAGCTCCAGATGTGTCATGTGCACTGATGAAAACAACTGCACAACCTTTGACGCATCTCTCTAATTAAGGAATAGAACACTTCAGGCTGTGCTGTTATAGGAAAATAATCAACAACGGGGTGGTGTAATTGAAGCAGAACCACTGCTACCACATTCTCTATAATGTATCTGTGTTCTATAACAGCACATCCTGAAATGTTTTAGTTCTCTTATCAAAAGCAATTTGCCAGAGTTACAATTTTTTAAAAAAAAGTTTTTTAAGTTAACAAATAACATGTCTTACTTTTTATTTATCTGTTTACAGTTACATTTAATGTTGTGGAATGGCCATGAAACAAGTTCCTGTTATCACATATGTTATAGCAGCTATAAACAGTCATTCCCCTTTACCAGCCTCTCTTTTCTCTCACTCACGGAAGTTAATAAGATATAAAAGTGCAGCTTGTTATGAAGACTATCATGTGGAGGAAAAACTGACTGTTAGAAAGTGCTGAAACTGGAGACTCCTTCCATAAATGTTTAACACATAAACGTTACAGAAAACTTCTATATCATACAAGTTGCTGTGATTTAGCTGTTACTATAGAAACGATGGTGTATAAGAACGAGTTAATCAACACCTTCTGATCAATCCGAATCGAGAATGTAACAGTGCTGGGATTTTCCCGTGCGTGGGATTGTGGCGAGCTGTTCCAACAATAACCGTGCACGAAGGCGACCATCTGCTAGTTTACATTCTGCAGTTTGCTTTTTGTGCAATAAAGTTTATTTATTTATTCAAGCATCCTTCGTTCCCCTCAGAATCAGAAAATGTTATTGCAAGCACAAGCTGGACTGCGGCGGCATGACTAAACAGCCCCGAGTTTGTAACGAGGCTGTTCACACTCAGACATCACTTCACCTCATACACGTGCACACACACACACACACACACACACACACATACACACACACATACACACACACACACACACACACACTGAAAGGCACTGTTTTAGACCCCAGCTGAGGAATGTGACACATCTCAGCCAGCTGCCTGGGCAAATTTTGGAGATCCTGTGTCGGCTCACAAAGACACACACACACGCACACACACACAAAGATGGTCACCTTAGGAAAAGCTTTCTTATACACAAACATCCCAAACATCTACCTCTCTCACAGAATTGGTGAATTTTTATGGAAATTTTTTTTCTTAGTACAAAACACCACCATGATGGAAATAGCTTAGACAGACATACATACAGATAGACAGACAGACAGACAGACAGACATATAGATACATAGATAGGATAGATAAATAAACTTGTGAGAATCAGATAAAGAATGATTATTGGAGAGGGACTGATAGACTGATATAGAGACAGACAGATAGAGAGACAGACGGATTAGGGCTGGACAGACAAATTAACATAGACATGTACACTCTTAACAGTCTTAGTACTAGATACAGAAAGATATTGACAGACTGATACCCAGACTGATACTCAGACAGCCAGACAGACGGATAGATAGACAGATGGACAGACAGATAGATAAACATAACTCTTGAAATGAATGAAACAATTTAAATAAATGCACCTAAAAGAAAAACAATAAATGTGTTGAATACATGAGCTCAGCTCTGCAAAACAGGACTCATGCTTCCACTGCACTGTGATTTGAAGGTAACTTTCACACACACACACACACACACACACACACACAGCACTGAGCTGTAACTGCCTGGAGATGACATTAAGTCCAGATAGATGAGTCAGTGAGCCACCAGTCCATCACTTCTGAAATTATAGAGCGGCAAGACGAGTGGAGCGCACACGCACACACACACACACACACACAGCAGAACCTTCCATTTGCAGGGCACAGAATTAATGAAAAAAGCTTTCCAGGATGGAAAACAACATGGATTAAATGTGATAGGTACAGACTCAAAATGCGTGTGTGTGTGTTTATAATAAACAGGAGAAGAGTAGAGTGTGTGTTTGTGTGTGTGTGTTAATTGGACAATTATATCGAGAATGTCCACTGCTGGGACATGATTTTAGGAGAGCGTCAGCATGGATTTGGCTCAATGTCTCTTATTAGGAGTAATCCAGACTCTCCTTAGAGGCACACAGAAACGTGTGTGTGTGTCTTTGTCTGTGTGTGTCTGTGCATGCGTATGTGTGTGTGGCTGACATTGAGCTTGAGGGAAAACATAATTGTTTGCAAATGGAAAGAAAAATGCACTGGGGTGCAAATATGGTCCTAGACGCATGATGTTTAACGTTCTGCACACACATGATAGAGAAAAGCAGAGAGAGGGAGAGAGAGAGAGGGAGAGAGAGAGAGCGAGAGAGAGAGAGAGAGAGGGAGATAGAGAGAGAGAGAAAGACCTTCTAAGAAAAAGACACTTTTTTTTAGAAGTGTGTGTGTGTGGCAAAAAGCATCGCATCACGTATCGTTTTCACTTTCACTATATGCATCACATGCAGAGATTAAAGTTTGAACACACAGGACCTGCTAGAATTAGAAGTGTCACAATATGAAAAACTTTTTTGTTTCTTCTACCGGGCAGGTTATTGGTATTTTTTTTATACCCCCATCCTAGCAGGTGTTTAACCATTTAGCTAAGCTGTCTTAGAAAATGGGTTCTTTAAGGGTTTGTTGAATAATTACGTGTTCTTAGTCTTTTAAAAGGGTTCCAGTTGGAACCATTTCTGATAGAAAAATACGCTGACGTAGTGTTCTACACAGAACCGATAAAGGTCCATCCAAAGGTTGTAAATGTATAAAAACCTTCTAGAGAACTCATTCATGTTCCACGTAGAACTGTACAACCGTGTTTCCGATTCAGTAAAACCCCATTAGGATGCTACGAAACCTTAACTATGCAAAGAACTCTTTTAGGTAAAAGTGCATAGTTTATCACTAGTACAAATGTGAGCAAGAATAAAACACATTTCTATGAACTTTTCAGAAAGATTTTTAGACGTATGTAAATTCTGCCCAGGGTGGCTGGAGACATGGGATTAAATGCTAAGTTAACTTGAAGTGAATCAGCATATGAGAGAGAGAGAGAGAGAGAGAGAGATAGAGAGAGAGAGAGAGAGAGAGAGAGAGAGAAAGAGACAAAGTTATAGATTTATGGACATAACTAAATAGTGCATGTGATTCACAGTCACTCACTCTGCTGTGGTCCACAAAAATTCCCAAGCATTTACTTAGCCATGCACTCAGGGGAGAAATTACAGGAGTGTGTGTGTGTGTGTGTGTGTGTGTGTGTGTATGTGTGTGAGTGTGCAGGCAGACGCCTCTCAACCACATGCAGTGCCATGTGGGGGATTTGTTCCGATGACCTCAGCGCAGATGCAGGGAGGAAATTCAAGCATCATCAAACCACACAGATGCCCCCTACCTTGACAAACACCTCCATCACACACACACACACACACTCACACACACACTCACACACACACTCAGACACACACACACACACACACACACACACACACACACACAAAATCACAAAATCAAGGTGCCTAGGCATAGAGAGAAACATCTGGACATATGATATGCTTTGATGTTGATTTAAGATCTGCCTGCAGGCCCATGTTCTTCTTAACTAACTGTTAATAAAATGTGGAAGTGTGAGGTGAGGGATAAGAACTTTACCAACACTGACCACTCCGCTCCCGGCCCTGTAGCGGCCCCATACCTTTCTTTTCATGGCCAACCCAACAGGTCTGGCGGAGAGAGGAGGAGGCATGTGGGCTTTTATAAGCCAACAAGTTTGAGGTCATTGTCCCACTTCAAAGTGCAGCCATTTTTATTTGGTCACTTTTATTGGGCAGACAGACAGACCGAGGGGGTCTCTAAGGGTGTGTGTGACGTGCCAGTCCTCAAAGATCAGGAACAGAGAGAGAAGTGAGAAGAGAATAAACTTTGCCCTTTCACATTGAGTAGGTTGAGCAAACAGAACCTGTCGTCGTGCTTACACAGCAAGAAGTGAAAGGCACTTCACACGACAGTAACGTTTTCTTGTACGGAGATCGCAAATGTGGCAGCAACTTTGGACTTTTTACATAATAAACATATCCGACATCATTCTGACCACCAGATCAGAGTTAACCCGTAAACATCCATTCCTTACTTTCATAGTGATCTACATTTTCTATTACTTTTACTGAAGTTACTGAAGCTTTCATAAAAAAATTATTGGATAAGTAACAAATGAAAACTTGTCAGCATGCTGTTATAGGAAAACAATCAACAATAGAGTGGAGAGGTGAAGCAGAGTGACTGTTACCACCCTAATATTGATTCACTTGCTATAACAGCACATCCCAAAGTGTTTTATACCTCTTCTATCAAAGCAATCTGTCAACAATTACAACTTTTTAAATGAAGGACACATAATTTCATCCATTTATAGTTATGTTTACTGTTGCAAACCCTCTGCGCAACCAGTCAGCTCCTGTTATCACTTTTACAGCAGCTCAGTTGTTCCCTTTCCAGCCTCTCTTTTTTCTCTCTTTCTTGAAGTTAATAAGACACAGAAAACAGCTTGTCGCGTTACAGAGAAACCACAAAGTGCAAACTCCTTCCTAAAATTATTTTAAAAAGAAATATGCATAAGTCTATGTAGAAGTTTTTTCATGGTTCGGGCACTGATCCAGAATCTTTAAAAGAGAGAGTCATGATGTATCTAAGAATAAGTCTTAAGTTAATTTAAAGCTAAAAACTATATTACTAGTTCCTAAACTCAACTGTAGCAGTACATCTTGTGCAACTGGCTTGAGAACACTACCAACAACTGGCAGCACAAATGTGAAATTAGTTACACTCAAACGAGATTACACACAGGCACAACCCTGGCCTTACACAACTACCTTCCCACACACATACACGTCAGCGTACAATCAAGCCAAACCATAACCTGCATGCCATACAGTGTTTACATGCACACATAGTAACGGATCCGGTTCAGTTAGATGCACAGAGAAGACGCTGAGCGCCACCGGATAGTCACTACACTTTTACAGCAGACAAACAACAACGAGCTCCATAACTGAATGAAAACCGGCGAAGCAATACAGACGGGGCCATACATACACACACATACACACAAATATACACACGTATACACACACAGACTCTCTGTCTCTGGTCCTGTCTAGTCTGACAGATCTCAGCCTCCCTGCCAGACAGAAAAAAAGCAGAGAAAAAGTGAAGCAAAACCCAGTATACCCTGATTGCTATAGCATGTCTGACATTCTTTTACTATTAAAAATGTGGTAATGTCATGGTTAAGAGAATAACACCCATCAGTTACCATGACGCCATGGTAAAACTATATAATAAACACAGCTACCTTAAAGTACCTAAAAGTACCATTAAAAAAATGGTACTTTTATATACTTTTAACAGAAACATAGTTATTACTATTATTTTTGTAAGGAGCAGTCCATCTTTGTTCTTGCTCTTTCTCTCTCTGGTCGCATTTCTAAAGCATGGCCAGTGAAAGTGGAAGACGGCCAGGTTTGGACTTGTGTTGTCATGGTGCGTATCGACGTGTTCCCGAGAAGTCAGAATCTGATCTATGCTCAGATTAGACAAGGCTCCTGCTGCCAAAGAGCTTGCAAAACATAACATCGGGGCTTTTACTCGTACAGCCTGCATGACATAGGGATTTTGGTATAAGTTAAAGACGATGTATAGAACTTAAAACTCTTAAACACCTGCAGGTCCAGACATACTTTCCTTGTTTGTGTAACTACATGCCTTTTCTATTAGTTTCATCACAATGAGTGAATAAAATGCTTTAAACTGAATAAATAATAAGTTTAAGAGATTTAAAATATGGAGATTGTACACATATGTGAATGTTTCATTCATATTAAATTATATATAGGTTTACAGATGGGTGACAAATTAAAGGTTTAGTGCTGTTACGAGGCCATGGTAAGGTTCTGCATGTTCCTTTAGAGCAAAGCAAATCAATATAGGCGTGGTCTCTTCCCTGATGACCCCGCCCCACCACCAACCACAAAGCACGAAGGCTCACTTAATGGTTTGATGAGAACAAAAATGATGGAAAACATCAATCCAGTCTCAACCCAAATGAACGCCTATGGGAGATTTTGGAGCAACATGTTCAACACCACCATCAAAACACCAATTCAGGAAATATCTTTCGGAAGAATGGTGTTCATCTCTCCAGTACAGTTCCAGAGACTTGTAGAATTGATGTCAAGTGCGTAAAAGCGGTTCTGAGAGCTTGTCTTCAACCAACACTTTACTAACACACTTTATGTTGGTTTTTCCTTTTATTTGTCACCTGTATGTACGTATGAGAACTTGCTAGCATGTTAGAAATATGCAATGGTTCCTCGTGGATTCTTTGGATAGCAAAGAGATCTTTGGATAGTTAAGGATTCCCAAAGGGGCTTTCATTAGTATCATCTCTCACAGGAAAAAAATAAGGTCTCCCAATGAGGAGAATGTGAAGAATACTTACTCTTTATCCAGAGCAACTTACAGAACTGCCATATGATCTTCTCTTGCTAGAACAATTAAGCCACGTTCTAGGAATACCATTAAGCTAAAATGTTAGTGAAGGTTTTTTTTTCAAAGTAGGTTTAGTGCGTGCTTAAGTGTTTAGTGAATAAGTGGGTCCTCAGTCTTCGTTTGAAGACAGACAGTGACTCAGCGTTTCAGAATTCGACAGCCAGGCAATAGCCTGTACCGAGAAGAGTCCTGATGCATGCCTTTCTTAAGGAAACTAGACAGAATCTTTTTCTGTAGAACACCATATTTGTGTTTTCCATGTACGCTCTACAGTATATCATAACAGGAATCTTTATTTTGTAGTAATGTCAAACCGGGAAAAAGTATGTATGTTCGCATTTCACACACCAATTTCACACACGAAACACAAAGTCTTTTTCCATGCACACATGGCGTTCGCTCCTCCATTCTGCCATGTATGCTGAAAGGACACTTCACAGACTGCAGGCTAGTGGAGAAGGAAGATAAACAAACCCAAGCGAGGCCTTCTAAGGCCAAAGAGAGACTCTGTGCCACTCAGAGAAGACACTGTTTTGGAAAGATCCGTGTTTTCCTTGTAAATCTCAGACATGGCGGTCCAGCCCTTGTATCCTGAGCTGGCACAGAGAGAAGAGCTCTCTCACAAACAGACTCTCACATATGCTTGGCAACTTTTGAGAGATTGAAAATTGTGCTTTGAAAACTATCATTTTTGTATATTCAGTATTTTTTGATAATCAACTTAAAAAAGCCCCTATACTTCATGAAATCCAGATTTTATAAATATGCAAATTTGAAACTCCTCCAACTCTACAAACCCGCCCACTTTAGAATAATAAACCTCTGATCCATGACCCGAATTTGCATATCAGAACATGTCAGGCTCTTATATTTTAACAAGATAAGACATTTTGTAATAGAAAAATCATCAACATTTTCCTAAAACAGGAGAACCCAAGTGTTTTATTCCTTTTATACTACAGCAATTTGCCAACGATTACAAATTTTTATTTATTAAAGAATGACACCATATTTTTTATCCATTTATAGTTACTTTTACTGATGTGAAACGGCTATGAAGCAAGTTAGCTCCTGTTATCACTAACTTAAAACAGCCATAAACAGTTGTTCCTTTACCAGCCTTTCTTTTTTTCATCTCTCTTGAAGACAAAAAAAAAAAAAATAAAAAAATAAACAGCTCGTTTTGTTAACAAGAAGACATAAAATGCAAAGCTCTGTGCCCTTTCCCATGGAGAACAACTGTACCTCTTTACCTCTGACTGTTACAAAGCACTGACACTGGAGACTCCTTCAAAAAATGCAAAACACACATTTCCTCTCAGAAAACTTCACCATATCAACAATAACACGTTTTTTAAATCAGTTTAAGTGGAGCGTTCTTCATATAAGTCCCTGTGAGAGTCTCTGCGTTACCATAAAAACGCTAACACATTACAACAAGCATGTTAATATAAACTAGAGCAGCTAAACTACTGAGCTGCTGTTATAGATGATCAGAATCCAGCATTCAACAACACTGTGGTGTAGTTTTGCAAAGCCAACAACGAGAAGACACACACAAATGACTAATCAGGGTTCACTGTTACACGCCTGTCTGGAATCTCACACAGGCCTGAACCCGCGCCGATAAAAACGAAACAGTAAAGCAGTGAAACTTCTCTGAAGTGCTGAGCCGTGTTACTCACACTACAGCTTCATTTCCTCCTCTCCATCCTCTTTGTGGTGTTCATTGGCCACATCGCTGTCATAAACACCTCTGCTGATTTAATCTGGTGGGTGTTGCTGTTGTAGGACGCCAAAGCCAAACTTTTGTGCTGCGTGTGGTTTTTGCTGGTTTCACTCGTCTGATGTGATAGAGCAGTGTTCTGGTTCAGGGAGACGAAGAGCGTATCAGAGCAGAGGCACTTAATTATAGGCTCATTCATCACCTCTGGATTCGCTTGGCAACCTTCCCAAAGCTCGCTTTCTCTTTTCCCATCATCCTTTCCTTCTCCCACATTGCTTTCATCGCTCCATCTGCTCCTCCTGCTCTTTTGGCTCTGTTTCTCCTGATCCTCCTAATGTCTTTTCTTGCTGTCTCTCACTCTCTCACTATTCCTGTGCTGAACTCTTGCATTTGTAACCGTTGCCTGACTCTAAATCACTGGATTAATATGAGAGGAGCTCTACCAAGATAGCTTAGCTAAGTTTAGCTAGCCAGTAAGGTAGTGGCTCGGATGCTGCTGTAGTTTGACTGAATTTACAAGAATTTTACAACTGAATAAGATTAATATGAGAACTCTACCTATATAGGTCAGATTTAGAGATCTAGACAGACAATTAGCATTAATACAAACACAGTAATTGCTCCAATAATTGTTATCTAGCTAAAGCTTGCTAGCTAAATTAACTTGTTATCTAGATTTGGCTAAATCCATAAACAAGCTAACATCAGTTACTAGCTTCAGTTAGCTTCAGCAACAGTTATGTTTGCAGAGAAAATTGGATAGCTAAAATTAGCTAAGTTAACAAGCTACCTACGTTTGGCTAAATAGGACTGCAAGAGCCATAAACAAGCTAATGTCAATTACTAGCTTGTGTTTGCAGAGAAAATTGGCTAGCTAAAATTAGCAAGGATAACTAGCTACCCATGTTTTGTTAAATAGGAATGCTAGATCTTTAAACAAGCTAATATCAGTTATTAGCTAATGTTTGCAGAGAAAATTGGCTAAGTTAACCAGCCATCTAAATTTGGCTAAATATGAATGCTAGATCCATGAACCAGCTAACATCAGTTACTAGCTAATGTTTGCAGAAAAATGGGCTAGCTAAACATAGCAAAGATAACTAGCTACCTCTGTTTGGCTAAAGAGAAATGCTAGATCCCTGAACAAGCTAACATCGGTTACTAGCTAATGTTCACAGAGAAAACGGTCTTACTAAGCAAAGTAGTTCACTTAGGTAAGTTTAGCTAGCTTATTTTCTCTGCAAACATTGGAGAGCTACTTTAGGTTCCTATATAGTGCTAAATTCAGTAAGGAACTAAGGTGGCAAACTAAGGTAAGGAAATAAGATATATTTGTAAACTTTACAACACATTTACAAGAATTTTGGATTTATTAATGAAATACAGGTCAAATTATGAGGTACATTATGAACACCTACATTATTAACACTTAAACGTAAAAATATAAATGTGACGATGCTCTTTGCAGAAAAAAAAAAACCTTTTAATTCTGTCACACCCTAAAAAGAAAAGAAAAAAAGGAAAGAAATTGGTGAAAATCAACGCAAGTTCAGGTTCTATGTACACTATAATTTATGTAAGTTCATAATATGGTTCTGTCCTCATGTGCTTCTCTTTAATCCCAGACTGGCCTTAGGCTTGCTCCCTTCACATATTTCATCAGACAGCACCTTCAGATCAGATCTCATAAGCTCAGACACAGGTTAGAGAAACACTGTGTACTGACATTCACACCCACACACCTAGACACACATATTCACTCATGTTCAGGCCTGCAGGCAGGAGAATTAACACACTGTGAGGGTCTTTGGCTAATCTGAACAGCATCAGGAGGACTGTTACTCCCAAATCGTGCGTCACCCCTGCTCCCACTCCCACGCCCACTCCTTCTCTCTCAACACTCAGGGTGAATAAAATGAGGTGGTTCAGATTAGGGCAGAGGATTAATGAATAAACTAGGAGAAAGTGTGTTGTGTCATGGATGTATTTTTTTTTTCATTCACTGCCTGAACACTTGGCGAGCGTTTTGTTGTAGATCTTCTGGTGCTTGAAGTTTAAATTGGGTAAGAATGTTATTTCTAGGTCAGTTTGGATTTTTAGCTCAGCGGCCAAAAGAAGCATAAAGAACATGAGTGATCATAAAGCAGCCGTCAAAATGAAAATGTCAGATCCCAAAACCGAGATCTTAAATCTTCCTTTCTCATCTGCGCTCCATCCGAGGCTGATGTGGGACGTGCCTTTGGGTTTGGCTCACTCTAACTCGACACATGACATATGACATTAGAATTAGTGCACG
Source organism: Pangasianodon hypophthalmus (assembly GCF_027358585.1). Classification (NCBI taxonomy): domain Eukaryota; kingdom Metazoa; phylum Chordata; class Actinopteri; order Siluriformes; family Pangasiidae; genus Pangasianodon; species Pangasianodon hypophthalmus. The sequence continues at coordinate 3,890,802 of NC_069729.1, read as the reverse complement.
ACCCCCTGGCCGCACGCGGTTGCTTTTAGCGCTTATGTCAGAGTGGTGAGATGATCGACGATCGTCATCGACCTCAGTCGTCGACAAACACACGCGCTATACCCGCTGATTAGATCCAACGCTCGCTGCCAAGGCTCTCGATCTGGCCCTGTATTTTCTCACAAGAAGACTCAGAAAGAGAGCTGCACCGACCTCAGAAGTTTCCATGAGACACTTACCATGCTAATGCAATGTACATAAACTCTGTGTGTGTGTGTGTGTGTGTGCTTTAACTTTCCCATCATTCTCATCTCAAACATCAAAGACCTGCAATAAAAGCCAATTAACACAGCAAACACACCAAGGCATGACACCTTTAAATAAACCCAATTAACTCACCTTATAATTAACTCAACTAACTCAGCTTTTAATTAATGGCCCACCGCACACCACTGACCTCACATGGCCTCAATACAAGTACAAAAAAACACTTGCAAGCATCTACAGCTCGGAAAGAAGACTCTGAGTCCTTCCTCTGTCTGATGAGGTCTATGAAAAAAATGAAAAATATGTGCCAGGCTCAGACTGAACATGTTCTATTCAATCCTAATTAAAGATACATTAGTCAAGAATAGCCAAGATTTCAGTTAGATGGGTTACGGTGTTAGCATTGTAGCCTGACCTGTGGTTTTGCCCACTCAGCCATTCAACCGCCTGATAGCCGAGTTATAAGACTACAAACATGTGAAATTTGGCACATTCTGATTTGAAAGAATGGTCTAGAATGCATTCACTGTCCTGATTTTCCTTGTAATTAGCTCTCTTGAGTTTTTCAGCTGACCCTCACTAACTCTGTTAGCTAATTCAGCACCCAAGTTCATCTGCTTTGCCAGTAATAAATTAAAAAGTGCTACCAGTGTTTATTCTAGATTTACTATGTTTATCTTTATTACCCTTTTTCAGAAGCACATAGTGTTTTTTTGCACACGGTAGAAGTATCTGGCTGCGCTGGGCGCTTGCCAGATTCTGCCATATTTTCCTTTCCATACGCACTGAGACGGGGGTGAGTGAAGGGGCGTGTCTATAAAGAGACTGACAGGAGGACTATGTAAACACTGACAAGCAATCTAGCCTGGACCTCAGTTTTTTTTTTCTTCAGTATAATTATTTTTTAAATCATGTTTATAGGTTATTGGCACTAATTAGAAATAATTTTTAAAAAATATTAAATTGACTATTAATTTTGTGAAAAATATTAAATTTAATTATAGTATAGCACTGTATTTAACTAATGGGCATACAAGAGTTTTAATAAATCATGCATCTTTGCTACTGGAAAGACAGGAGAATCATTTACATAAAGTCTAAACCTAAATGTGTATGTATGTGTATGTGTGTGTGTGAGAGAGAGTGAGAGAGAGAGAGAGGGAACACAAAGTTTTAGGCTTAAAATGTCATTTTTCTCCTTCATTTTTTCCCCTAAGACAGGCATCATCCCTCCGTATTTCTCTGTCTATTTCTCTCTCTTATACAATGGACAGAGCACTTATACCTGACAGACGAGGACTCAGAATGGCAGTTCCCAAGGCGAGGAGTGTCATGAGCCTGTATGTGGAGTGTGTGCGTGTGTATGTATGTGTGTGTGTGTGTGTGAGGGAGTATAAGTGACAGGCCGGTTTGTTCCACTCTCGTCTCATTTCTTAGCCTGACTCTTAGGGAATAGCGCAAGACAGGGAGAGGCCGTCAAAGCCCACTGCAATCTGATCCCTCTGACACCAGTTTCTGTGAAAGTCAGTGCAATTTACTCCCAAGGCTCTTTTCTCAGAGCATAATCTTACTCGAAAGCACTGAAGACAAAAACAGAATAAAGGTTTTTATGAAGTAGTGCATCAAGCAGCAGCAGAAAAAAGTCACTCTTTAAAGCTAATTTCACATCATTTCTTTTGGGATCTTTCTAGAATGTGACAAATTCCAAAACGAACATATACCTGATCCCACTTTTAGTACTTTTAGTAGTATTTGTAGCATTAAACAAACACAGATACAGATACTAATAGTGGCTCTGTATTACAACACTAGAATACATCACTTTAGCTATTAGAAACAGTATCTAGATTAGTAATAATGTAAAGCCCCAAACTGAGCAGAAGAAAAAGCACTCCTGCTTCTAAAAAGAGCTCCAACTTGGGTACATATATTATTTTTTTGGAAATAAAAGCATGGCCATAAATCGAGACTTCAAATAATAAGAAAACCATGTATATTCTGTGAAACAGCACACAAAATTTCACCAAAAACTTTCACCTACAGTTACAGTTAGCTAGATAACTTAGCCAACATTAGCTAAAATTAAACCTGAAACACCAACAGTTAGAACTCTTTTAGCAAATGCTAGTGTTTGAGAGATTTGGATGATTCTTTATATTCCACTGTTTATATTCACCATTTTTGAACATTTGGGAAGAAGATCTTTTCCTGCTAGTATAAATATGCAGTGATCATTGTGAATTTATGACCTACCCCTTGCCTAGAAAATATTTTGTGTGCTAGTGTGCACGTGTGTGTGTGTGTGTATGTGTGTGTGTGTTTGTGTTCAAACACCAATAAAAGATATAGCCATACAGAGAAATGGCCCAGCATGTCACCGGATCAGTCACTGACCTGCACGCTGAGCATCAATTGGCTCTGGCGGAGCAAACAGGAAATGGAGAAAGCAGTGGGGGAGGAGGTGTGTGTGCATGTGTGTTTGTGGGTGGGTGGTACACAGCAGGGAGGTGAACATGGTTTGGCCAGCATGCCAAAAATGAAAGAATCAATGGACTAATACTGCGAATGTGTGAAGTTTGCTCAAAAACTCCCACTTCATCGCTCTTGCTCTTCTGTCTTTCTGGTTCTCTACAATGCCACTTCATTCCTCTATCCTCTCTCTTCTAACCATGATTTGTAGGTTCCTCTTATAGAAGGGCAGTAAGTGTGGAGATAATGTGTGTCTGCAGATGCAGGGCGACTTTGATAGCTGTGTCACTGTCTGTCTATGTGACAGCAAGATCCATAGAGGGTAGGCTATATGCTGTCACAAACTGTCATGCTAAATATGTCCAGTCTGTAGTCAGTCACTCACTCAAGGATATCACTCAAACAAAGACAACAAGGCACCTATGACTGATAAACTGCCCCAGTGCTGCATGGTGCAGAAACTCTACACAGCTTTAATGCCACACACCTTGAAGGTGGCCAACAGCAAACAGACCCAGATAGGAGGCAGAAACAAAAGCAGGTTGCCCACTGCTGGAGATCAGAGGTCGACCCCCCTGTAGTTTAACACCAACCCTAATCTGACACACCTGGCTCTTATATTCACAAACTTCTAGAGACCAGGATTAGCTGAATCAGGTGTGTTTAATTAGCATTGAAGCTAAGGAATACTGGGTGGGTGATCTCCCATGGTACAGTGGTTCTCAGTTACAGTTCTGCAGATGCCATGCACATTTTGGTTCCCTGGGTGCTAACCAATCCAAATTAGCAATTATCAAGTTGGCTGCATGATGAATTCATTGTGCTGAAGCAAGGATATCTCTGTGGTCAGGGACCAGGTCTGTCTTTTTTACCATTTAGACAGAGGAACCTTTTCAGGAACCCAGGAATGTATTCAGGAAATTAAAAACTTTAGAGATAGTTCCACTGGAGGAAGCCAGGGCCATAGTTTCAGGGACCTTGATAGTTCCTGCACCAAAGTAGGCATTATTGGTGATGAGGAACTACTGGGGTGGAGCTTGCTAAACTGACCATCACAGGCTGGTCACTCTGTGAAGCTTGAGTATAACCAACCAATGATGTTCAGCATGGTGAGATCCAGCCCAGTAGTTCCTGGACAGCAAAAAAGCTAGTTTCTAAACTTTTATTAATATTAAGAACACAGTGTTCATAAATATCAATCTCAGCCTTTTCTACATTCGCTATGTTTTTGTATTCTTTCTGCATTTTGGAATTGTCTGTTATGCCACCTGCATTACTTCTGTTTTTTCACTTAATAGTCTTGGTCGTTTCAGCGTGGTGAACCAGGAACTTGTCCAGAACTTGTCCAGAGTACTCATTCCTGATAATTTATGAACCATTTAATTGTTTAAATATTTTTTAAAAAGTTGGTATAAATGGGCCTTTAGTTTCTGATCATAATAATGGTTAATTACCAGAATCTTGCCAGTAAAGCTGGGTTTGCTAGTTTGCTGGTTGTTCTTTTGCCCCCATACCCCCCCCCCCCCCCCCCCCCCCAATCACTGACAATGTATAGTACTGTATATCTAGAGACAATTAGCTCTTTCTACCCTGTTGTAGTGAAGGCCACATAAAGCATTGGTGTTAAAAATAAAGAGAGGGAGGGGTAGGCATGCGGCACAGCTGAGAGTTCCTTTAAGATTTGTGTGCTGTCAGGCAGCCTAAATCACAACAGCTGAGATTGCAGGGTGCTGTCTGCATGCTTCTTTAGCTTTTTTCCTTTTGTGCTCTCCCACTCTCGGCTGTCTGTCTCCTTGCTCTTAGTCATGATCTAAAACTCTGTTGATGCATAAATTCCCTAATCAGAAAACCAGGAAGGATGGTGGAAAGCAAAAAATAACTTCAGGCAGGTCCATTTATCTTAGCAGTGCTGATAGTGCTCAAAATAGAAATTCTACTTTCCATAGCAAACATGCTGTCAAACTAACCAAGTCAACAGAGTGTATATTGAAACTGGATGCAGGACAGAACTGGTCAGCATGAGCCAATAGTCAAGCACATACCCTAGAGGCAGCAAAGTCAGCAAAGCAGGCAATGGGAAACATTAAGAAAAGCATTACACTGTTCAGCAGGCTTTAGAGAAATCAACACGTCAGCTGAATGACACACACTTTGCTTTAAGCCAGTTTGTGGAACTTACTTACCACTTCCTCTCCTCCAGCTTATCTTGATTTTTGAACTGGATTTCAAAAGGCAGACACCGCTGAGGAATCAAGGTTAAGTTCAGGGCAAGAGTTCTCACTTTTCCTTAATGGGAAAAACCTGCTCTGAAGAAATGCATAGAGCAAGTGAAAGTGGTGTTCAAACCAGAGAGGCAAGACAAGGAAGAATTTCCCTCATCGCTCCTGGATGAATGGCAGAGCTGGAAGTACCAAGGGTTGGACAGATTCCGAGATTCCCAAACCAGTGCAAGCAGACCTGAGATGGCCTGAGTGGGTGTAAATGCAGGACTGAAGTCAGAAGTCACCTCCTAATGCCTTCACCCCAGCCCCCATCAAACTACCCCCTCCTTGTACCTTCCCTCTAACTGTTCCCCCATGACTACCCCCTTCTGAGCACTGCCCCTATGTTCTGTGCCATCAGGGTCCCAGCCAATCATAGCCCAACAGATCTGAGTGTCCACTTGGAAAGGAAAATGGGGGACCAGTGCAATGGACTTCTGAATAAGTAAAGGAAGATTGGACAAGTGTCTGAGAGAGTCTGATATACCACAGATTACAACAACATCTTAGAAATAGCAGTAAAATAAAAGACCTGCAAGTGGATGTCAAACAGAAAAGAAGAAAAAACAACTACCCTCTCTCCCTCCTTCTCCAAATAACTAATGAAACCCAATCTGTGCAAGCGCCAGTGGGACATAGTCATTCATCACAGCCATATGAACATGCTTTCACTTCAGCTCCAGCTCACAGTACGACTCCTTTAACAGCCACGCACTTACACACCGGACCTCCTGATCAACGCACAGCAGGAGCTGAGTCACAATGCAATAATCACCAGGCCCCATCATTTACCGGCACAACAACAACTCACCCCGAACGACATCGAAATGCAGGAAAAGCTTCCCGTATTTGAAACAGGTTCCAGGGGGTACCTTTCCTGTTTAATAATCTTTGCCCCGAACCAGCCTTGCATCATTATCGAAGGCTAAACACTAAATCTACACACAATGGCAAAATACCCAACAATGCCAAGCAAGATCTTTAAGTCTCTATTATTATTTCACTCCTAGTTGCAACTTTTGCTGACGTGGGTAGAACGTCAAAACGGGTGTGATATGCAAAATCTGACTGCACTGTAGTATTTTTGAACCCACTTTGCTCTAAATATGCATTTACATTACCACTGCTCAAGAACTCCTTTTCACACAAATGCAATACCAACCCAGTATTGTCCTGACCTCAAGCAAAGTCACAAACATCCTGTCCCATTTCTTACAATGCAATTTTACAATTCTATTGTTTCAGTTCAATATTAATAGATTACTAATTAGTTTTCTTTATTAAGAACAACACATCATACCTTTTATCCATTTTTAGTTATATCTGATAAAACATGTTAGTTTTTGTTAGTATTTTAACAACTATAAATGGTTGTTCCCTCACTTTCTCTTGAAGTTAATCCAAAACAAATGTATCTTGTTGCCAAGAAACTTGTCCGTGGCAGAAAACTTAAGCTGTAACACTGGAGACTCCTTACAAAATGTAAAATAAACACTGAACAAAACTAAACCACACTTGCTAAATTTGATAATAATCATGGAGATATAAGAAATAAACATTATGTGAGTGAACAGCCAAAACATGTTTTTGAATGGAACAGTTGGAATTGATTTGATGATGCATTGCAGCAGCATAAGCACACCTTTTGATAATGTATTCAGTCTAAGTCCACCCCTTTCCTGTGCTGACAGTTGGAAAAATCCAAGGAATACGTCTGCCACATCTACACGTGCCAAAGCCACAATCTTGTGAGCTTGTTTTTGTGTTTGCATTATTAACAGGAAAATAGGGCTCAGTGTCTAATTACAATTGTGCAGACATCTAAATTTGAGAAGCCTGCCACCATAACCACAAAAAATGTCAGCCCTGTCTGAGCACACTCATAGCAGCTGATTATTCTCTAAACTCCTGAACATGCTGATTGTGAGTGTGGGCCCATATGAGACTAATAAGTGACAATGGCCTTATTTAAGTGGTTAAGAAATATAGGCAGGAGACTGTTTCGTGCCAATCGCAGTAAAAATTCCACAGCTGTGTGCATGGATGTGTTGCATGGTTATGTGTGGGCTGGATACCAGGCAACCTGCCTCAAACACCTACACAAACTCTCTCACTGGGTTTTCAGAGGACGACGGGTCATATGATATGAAATTGCCAATATTAGATACATGCTGTGTTATGAATCATTGTGATACTTCACTCAAAGACAATTTTATGGCTAATTTTGATTCTCTCATTTCAGAGAGGCTAAGTAGTTCTATCTAATTTTTATTTTTTCTTCGCCTTCAGTAAGCAATTTATCCTGCTCAGGGTTGTGGTGGATCACTGGGTGGAAGGCAGGAATACAACTTGGAGGCGACACCAGTCAAATGGAGTCCACGCACCCACATTCACACCTAGGGTCAGTTTAGAGTCGGCAACTCAACAAAAGGCATGTTTTTGGAAGGTGGGAGGAAACCAGAGAACCCAGAGGAAACCCATGTGTATACATGGAAAAGTAATTAGAGATCAAGGTGAAACCAGAGACCCTGGAGCTTTGAGGCAGTGATGCCACAAGCTCTACCACCATGCCGCCCATGCTAGCGTTCAATCGTGGTTTTCGGTTCATTGTGGTTTCTGGTACACTAGCTTCAATTCATGCTAGTATGATAGACTAAACTATACCTTTACTTCTGCAATATCATGTACTTTATTAGCTAAAGTAATAAAGTATTCCATAATTTGAATCACAGGAATTCATTTGAACCCAAGCTTCAAGAAACTGAGCTTCCTGCACGTCTAATGGCAGTAAAAAATAAGGGAGGAAAAGAAAGAAGAGACGATGACAGAAGAGGAGAAAAGGAAGCATTCTCTCCACTCCTCCCACATACTTGCTATCTCATCCCTTCTTATGTCAGAGTTAATTGAAGTGATCCATCAATCCGACATTTCTTAGTGAGAGGGAAAACAGGGACAGTAGAGAGAGAAAGGGGGGTAGTGGAGGGGATATCACTTAAATACTCCTAAAAGCTTCTTGACCCATCAATGTAATGAATTTACTTTGTCAAAGCAGAAGAATAATCTATCATCCACATAGCCTCTGATTGAGAGGGCGAGAAAGAGAAACCGCTCTGCTTTCCCTTTTCTCCTCAGGGATCTGTGACGAGAGACAGCAATGGAGCGAGATAGGATCCATATAAAAACACATTCGAAACCGGATAATGAAATCGGACACATAAAGCATGGCTAGGAAAAGTAATCAGCAAAGGCCCCTTTTGACATGAAAGACGTTGTGTTTTGTTATTAACGCGGTTCGAAATCCATGTATCAAAAGCAATTTTCCTGATCTCTTATATGAAAAATGTGAGTGATATAGTCAGACATACGGAGGGAGTCGGTGACGCTTCAAAATCATATGCTCAGCCGTTAAAGTCATTTCTTTCCACTTGTGGTTTCTGAGTCGGGCTTCAGGGACATCTTATACACATAATCGAATGCCATGAGACAGTTCCTGTTTTCTTCTACTTCATCCCAAACCTGTCAGTAATAACACTACTAGAAAGAAGACTCTGCTTCTTAAAAATTTAGCCAAAAGCCACTGCTCATAATCCCTTCCCTAGCTGAACAGAAACCGAGTAGCGTGTGGTTTTGGCTTGTGTGTGACATAGGGGTGTAACGCAATGTCATTATCTTTATTTATATCTGTTTATTGATCCAAATATCTGTATCCGGGTTTAAACATGTAGTGCGTAGATCCTGAAGTAGATTTTTTTTTAATTAAATATAACCACTATATATATATAAATTAAATATAAACACTACCACTTTGCCCTAAGAAACACTGGAAAACACTGGGAAAAAAAACACAGAAGTAGAAATGTCAGCACTGTCAGTATGGTGTGTGAATTATAGCTCTAATCTCAGCTACATCATTGGACAGAAATGTTTTTTAACCCTGCTCACACAGTTCATATATGTGTTTGCACATGTGTTCGAAACCGGTCTAAATTAATCCACCATGTTCCTGACCAGGCAGTTGCTAAGGATGAAAGAATGAACACTAAATGCATCAGGCAGCAACTCACATTCACGTTAATAAACATGTTCTTTCTATGTCCCGTGAGCTTCATATCTGACCCGCATGATCGCTTTGCATGTCCTAATGCACAATTCTAATCTCAACCAGATGCTTTCTAAAAAAAACCCCAGAAAATAAAATGCCTTCTACTCATATCTGTATTTGTATCTGTTAAGAACACAATACGAATAATGTATTCGTATTCGGTTACATCCCGTTTGTGACAGCAGTGTGTCATAAAGAACACATGCTCACGCCTTCAACACTGCTGTGGCTAATATGTAGCTCACATAGAGTACGGGTGTCCATTCACAGCCTTTCAGCAGGCCACAGTTTTCATTTTTCAGAGAGACAGAGTGTCTTAAACCACAACCTGAGTTCAGGCCAAGAGAGAAAGACTACACACTGCACTACACACATGCATGAATGCACACTTGTGCACACACAGGCAGCCACACACATGCACACACATCGCTCACAGCTTGGCAGGACCCTGTCTAATGGCAAAGCCTACAGAATCCACACTGTAATTTGCTGTGTGTGTGTGTGTGTGTGTGTGTGTGTGTGAGGTGTGTGCCTGGCTTTTATTAGGGAGGAAGTTGCAACATGGAGCTCAAGCTGAAAACGTTCTTAAACAGTTGTAGAAAGTTCCAGTGCTGAAAGGTAGTGGGAAAGCAACACTCTTTCAAAAAATGTTTCATCTAGCACCCAAAAAGCTCTTCGTTCTGGGAAAAACCCTTAAAGGTTCTATGGAGAACTCTACAAAATATGCTTTCCCTATTAATGAGGGTTCATTAACTATCCAAGGAACCCTCAATAAAACTTTAAAAACCTTACAAACTTAGTTTATGAGCTACATGCTCTGCAAAAATGTAGCTCACTTACATTAAAGCTTGACTTCAGTGAAATGTTGCTAGGTGCACTGCAAGCTACTTCGCAAAATTGTTTATTTCATTGACTGATGTTACTTCTTCTGATAATCACAAATATTAATCAAAAGAACATTTTGCACTGATGGAGAATCAGCCCTGCAAGAAATCTTCAACCTGGATTCCCTGGACTGCCAATGATGCTCATGCATTTTAGAGAATCCTAAAAATAATAAATACTATACAGATGTAATTAAAGACTTAAACCACAGCACTGTTAAATTCTCAATTGTGATTGGTCAGAAGGTGTTGATTAATTTACTTTTCATTTTTTAAATGAAATTTTCATTCATTTTCATTTTTTCCATTGTTTATAGCTGTTACAGCACAAGTGATAACAGGATCTTTGTTCACAGATGTTCCATACCTTTAAATGTAATTATAAACAGATGACATTATAAAAGCATATGATATGTTGTTCCTTAATAAACGAAAAAGTGTTGGCATCAGCAAATTGCTGTGGTATAAGAAGAATGAATTGCCTGTTGGTGAAGGGTGAATAGTGCCAGTTTGTATTGTTGATTGCTCATTGCCAAGATTGCAGAGAGAGGAATAGGGGAAACAAGAAGGCAGAAAGAGAGACAAAGGAAAGAACAAACAGACTAGAGATGGACGGGAAATGCTTTTCAAATACGAAACCAATGTAAACACTCATTTGTCAAACGCTCCACATGATGTGACGCCTTGCGGCCATGTTGATGACATTGGCATTGATGATGATGCTTCTGATCACGGCACAGGAAAATAAAGGGAAACGGAAAAAAAAAGAAAATTGGATGATAAAACGGAGAACAAGGAAAAACATTACAAACACACTTTCCGACAGATGTTTGCGATCTGTTTACCCTCGTGATGAAGATGCCACTCAGCGGAAAACTCCACGCTCTTTGCTCGTTACCAAAACACAGCTTTAATGGACTAATAAACACAACCTTGGCTAGTACACTACATGTATCTCACATTGGGAAAGATGATAGAAGCTTTAATATCTTATAACATGTCCAGAACTGATTCAGTTACTTGGTTGTATGTTATCAATTCCCTCTTTTTTTCTGAAACTTTCCAAGCCTCCTAATCAGAATATCTCCTGGGAGCGCAGGGCCGATCCCATCTTCAATCTGACAATCATAGAGCCATGACAAACCTCCCTGTAGGTCCCAGCAGGCAAATCAGACAACACGGAGATCAAGACTCTCACTTGAGCTGCCAATCAGGCTAAAATGGATGTCAGGCTTAACCTATGGATGAAGAGTGTATTAGCTGAGTAGCTTTGGGTTTAGAAGGGAAGTGGTGCTTAAAAAAAAAAGAGCAAGAGGTCACGACCTGGTTTCTCATGAATCTTGGAGTCTTTCTCGTTTGTTCTTGCTGCTTCTCTCTTCGCTGTTCTTTTCTTTCTGTATTTCAAATTGAACGCAGCTTTCTCTTTTTTTATGTCTTTCAAAAGCATTGCGGTTACTTTAGACTTCACTGCACATATGGATCAGGGATTTCTGAAGAAATGCATGAAGTACTCGAATCCCTCCAGCTTAGTTTTAAACTTAAACTTCAAACTAAAGCCAAAGGTCATAATCATGACGTGAGAATCTTTTAGAAATCTCTGTGTGAGAAATCCTGTCTGGACAGCAAAGTCCACAGTGTTGATTCACCGTTAGAGAGGAACTGCGCCCTAAATGATAACAGACTTCAGAAATTCTTGCCCTACTTCTGCGATATGTTACTGGAAAGGACAAAACCCCCCTTTATACACAACCTCAACTTCCATTCTAAATGAACCAGAACAGTTACAGCGATCCCGTCTGTCCTCGGGTAAATATCAGCAAAAAGAAGACTGATAGTTTGCAGGCTGGACGTGTTGCCTCAGCAGACAAGAAGAATTCTTCTCCTCTTGCTCAAGCACTCTGTGGGTTTTTGGGGTGTAAACATACAACAACGCTCATTCCACTCATCAGCTCTGAAGCCTCTCCAGGACCAATGATGAGAAACACATGGTTCCATTACAAAGCCTTTAAAGAGGCCAGAACAATGGAGGAGTCAATTAGATCATGCTATAAAATGCAGCAGGATGGGGAAGGTTCTGCAGGATGGTCATCCTATTCAGTGAGTCTCACGCTGAGTCCTTCTCCCCCATGTACACACCAGCGCCTGCTCTGGGAGATCTCTCTGTGTGATACTGTGGCACAATCAATCAACCGTTATTACCTTTTATTGACGGCACCAAGCTGAGCTCTGATAGTCCACACACGTATTGATTCCTACCACACAGATGCGATCAGGACCCAGAACTAGCTTTTCTCCCCTTTGGGAGAACACAAGATTCAAGCTTATGAATATTTAATTTGGAGTATTAATATCACAAACTGAATATTTATGCAGGAAAGTGGAGCGGACAGATAAAATAAAGGAGAACTTATACTCATTGCAGGTCCAGCCAGGGGTGAAAAGGTGGGGACGATTCCAAGGAACGAAGCCTAGGAAATAAATTGTCCTGGATAATAAAAAGTGGTTAGGGGTGCATGACACTGGGAATTAACCTGTCAGGAGGCCCAGAATTCCTATTGGCGCCACTGGTCCAGCAGATAAAATTCTAATCTCAAATCAGACTACAGAGCTAATTTAGGTTTCATAAAACTAGGCTTAGATATTAATGCTGATCTCGAATCAGAATGTTGCTACTAACCTACATTAACATGCTCATCAAAAGGTCCAATTTCAGCCTGTGAGAGCTGTAATTACATTTATCAAGCTGATTACATTTATCAGGGAAAAGTCAGTGTTACTGAACCTTGAAAGTCTGGTGATAATTTCAGACAAGTTCAGTTTGGCCCAAGATTGATAAACGAGGCGCCTTGTCTAGAAGTGGACTTCTAATGTTAGCTAGTTATCTAGTTTGGTCCATGGTCCATTTTTTCTCCATTTGTGCCATCTCTATAAACAAAGGGATTCTTCAAGGGTTCTTGAGTGTTTAATGGTTCTGTCTTTCTAAAGGGCTGCTACTTGGTGAAAGACAAACCTTCTGTTGTGGGGTGTAGGGTTCTCCCTGAGGGACAAACCAAAGAACCATAAAAGGTACTAGATTTTAACTTTTTTTCAAAGAGGCTAATATTTCATCCATTTGTAAAACTGCACATAATGCACAACCAACATAATTGTGTCTATGATCTAACTGGTTGGTGTATTTAGTGAAATAAGAAATCACCAACAATCAGCTAATGAAATAGTCTTTTACTTCACTAAAATCAAAGCTCATTTAAACATGAAAAGCAAACAAAGTCAGGTATCAAAAGTGCATCCAAGACCACCAGTATGAGAATTACGAAATAAAGGGAATTCATGTGAAACTTTCAGGTCAGAAACTCATACTAATAGTAATTCTGAATGCGCATGAAAGCAGCATTAGTCACATCCTTTATCATGGGTAAAAGGAGGAGGAGGAAGAGAGAAAGTTGGAAAAACTGCACTCCAGAGGACTGGCAACTCTTTTATGAAGTCTAACTGCTGGGAGGAAAGAGGCAATGCTCTCTGTGACAGCACCGTGTAAACTTCACGAGGCCGGTGTCAGCTTGTCCGCCAGCTCCGCATCGCTGGGTTTTATTCCTCCAGGAAACAAGAGGAAGGAAGGAATCCTCCTCCTTTCCTCCATCACTTGTTCTCCCTTCTATTTTCCCTGCTTCTGTTATTCTCTCTTCCAGTCTCCCTGTCAGGAGACACATTAAGGGCAGCCACAAGGGACTCCATGGAATCCAATTCCACTCCAGCAGATGTCATATATATATTAGGGAGACAGCTAGGAAAAGAGAATAACCGTATGAGAGAGAGAGAGAGAGAGTCACATCTGAGAAGAGAACAAAGCATCATCAGCTGTCCGGTCTGGAAAACAGACTTCAGTTCCTTTTGTTTTCCTGAAGTGTGTGCTGCATCTCGGCTCAGCACATCCCACGTGTCTTGCACGTGAACATGTGTATCTGCATGATGGAGCTTGGTTTAATAATTAAATCATAAACAGCAGCAGGAAAAGGTAGAAAGAAGCTGTACTGCTGTAACACAATCCTGGTCTCCTTTTCACAGCTTCTCCGGAACGACTCGTGTCCCAGAAGCCCCCACGCTCTTCCTGGTCCAGGCCAAACAATAGAAAAGGCAATCAGCAGCTAATGCAGTCACTTCTTTATTAAAAGGCTATCCACCATTCTCTTTGTGCTACTGCGGTATTTAGTAACTGGTCTGTCAAGGCGATGCTCTTGGCTCCGAATCAGGGGATAGAATTATTAGCTTTGGCAGCAGGACACAGAACTCGCACAACCTTCTCTCTTTGGAACTTTTAGAGGAAAAAAAGCATGAAAAGTTCATAAAATCCAGTTAAAGTAACAGATAATCATGATATCAGATAATAACTTTTTTTCCGAGGAAATTCAACCCAGGAAATCAACTCCTGGAACTTTAGTCTGGGATTCAGTTCCTGGTACGTTTCCACTGTAGTGCCTCCATTGCCAAAACATCAAACCAGAGCTCTGTAAATGATATGTGACGTGTAGAACACCGGATTTGAAATGCTGAAACCCAAAACGCTACATTAAAAAATGGAGTTGGTTCAGAAAGCTAAGTTTTCCCTGCTTGCTCATTAAGCCTATTTTATTGATCCCTTCCAAACATTTTTTTGGAAAGTTCAAAGTAGAAGCCGGCAGTTTGGAAAAGTCACTCAGAACAGCAGAAATAGAACCTGCCAGCTCGGGAGCGATTTGCCAATAGTGAAACTTGAAGGAATTTGTTTGATGGACAATGTATACGTATCTGAGAACCGTCTACTGTTCTGAAAAGCCAAGAACGTTCCAGGAATTTTCAGATGAAACACAAAGCAGATTTTAGGTTTTCATGGCAAAAAGGAAGGTTTTTGTTTTCTTTTAAAGGAGCAGTTTGGAATTTTTACAGCCTTCTAGTTCCTGTGAATTGCACATCCCCTCTTTTGAAATTCCTTTTATAGAAAAAAAAGGCAGAGCTAAGAAAGTTTGCTTTGGCTGTGGCGAACCTAATTTCTTGTGAAATAAAGAATCTGCATGGCACTATTTCAAATCAGTTTAATAAGGTATCTCTGGAATTCAGGTTGCTCCTAGAAATGGACCAGGAACTCCAGAAGCAAGTTCAAGCACCAGGTTTGGCTCACAGTGACAGATGCTAATGAAGTCCATTACTGGAAAGAAATCAATAGGTGTTTCCCAAATGAAGACCTATTAATTTGCTTCAAGTCAAACATCATTAAAGCATGCAAACAAAAAGAAAGCATTAAATCCTTTCCAATGTGGTATCACATTTCATTCATTCATCTTCAGTAAGCACTTTATCCTGGTCAGGATCGTTGTGGATCCAGAGCCAATACCAGGAACACTGGGTGTGAGGTGGGAATCCATCCTGGATGGGACTCCAGTCCATCAGAGGGCATCATGCACATACACACACATATACACACACACACGCACACCTGGGGCAATTCAGTGTATTCAGGCCACCTACCAGCATGTGTAAGGGAGATGGGAGGAAACTTAGAAGGAATCCCGCATGGGAAAACACTGAGAACTCTGCACAGATAGTAACCTGACCTCAGAATCAAACCAACAACCCTGGAGCTGTGAGGTGGCAACACTACCCGCTGCAACACTATGGAAATTCAAAATTATCTGCATAAGACTTGAGTATTATGAATAGATACAAAGGCTACATTTAGGGTTATGAAATCCAAACTAAACTTGAACAAGAGAAAGAAGTGTTTGGATTTCATAACCCTAAATGTAGCCTTTTTCATATCTCTTATCACTTTATATATTCCAGATGGCAGACATTTCTGGGTCGGTTTTGGGATGATTTTAGCAATATCAAGTGTATTGTGTGCTGAAAGTGTCTCAACTCTAAGCATTTAGGGATTCCTTAACATTTGAAATCTAGGTCAGAAATATCCCAACTGCAACCAACCACATCTAATGTTTGTGCTGCATTTTAATCTCAGGCCGATTACAAGTTCTGGTCCATATCATGTCTGAGATATGGTCTCATCAAGAGTGAGTTGTGGCTGTGTTCTGGAGACCAGATTCGGATGAATTCATCAGCGTCATTCCATAGCACTATGCGGGCAGATGACAGTGATAAGTGTGGATCGGCACACCGCTCATTTGCTATCTGTCTTCTCTCTTCTCCTTTTTCTAGCGTCTCTCCTTTAGTCTATTGTCCTCTTGTCTCCCCCTCTGTCCTGTCCTCAGAGAGTGATTAAGCGTGTGATTCAGGGTTAAAGGCCAGTTCAGAAAGTCTTGTGCTCCCAATGTGCCTCTGTGTCACCTTTCCCTATATTCAGTCCTCGCTGTGTTAATGCATCTGGAAGCTTCTGTTTTCTAAAAAATAAATGCCATTGGTTCCCTTATGGAAAAAAGAGCAATAGATTAAAAATCTCATCACCATCCAGGCTAGGGGCCCGGACAAAATAAAAACAGGACTGAAACACACAAAAAAATAAACCATTTTATTATCCACCATATCACCATGCCTGTTGTGTGTGTGAAGACACAGAAGCTCTTCTGCTCTCAGGAAAGCCATTAGGAAAAAGAGATTGATTTCTAAATTTATCCAGGGAGAGGCAAGGAAACAATTTTCATATTTGAATTTCAAAACAGTATTTTCCACTTCCTGTTCATTCTGCCTTTCCTTTCCTTTTTTTTGCATTCTTCACCACTTGCTGAACACAAATGATTCTTTTATCAGCTGCACAGCATCCAAAAGAAATGACTGAAACCGTAATTATTCATGTTAATATATTTTTGAAAAAAAAGAAAAAAAAGAAGAAAAAAAAAAGAAAATGCATTGGATGGGTCAAGGTTTTTTTTTTTTTTTTTTTTTTTTTTTTGAGGGTTTTTTTTGCATTTGAAGGCTGTTAATTTTACAGAAATAAAAGAATAAATAATAAATAATGCATAAACATTATATGATACCATTACTTGTCTGTCATCTCATAAAGTTTATTAGAGGGGGGAAAATGTATATTAGTTTCTAAGGGAAAATTAGGTTCTTGTGCAAAATAGTTATTCAGTATAACAATTCACATTATAATTAAAATTTAATGTTTAAAAATCTTAGTCATGATAAAATCTCTTACTAGATGACCTGCATTCATGAAATGTTAAAAATTTCAAAAATTATATTCCTACAAACTTTTTTTTTGCAAAAGTGTTTAATTTGTAGTAACACTTTTTATATTTTAATTTTAACATCATCCAATGAAAAAAAGTGCATATTTAATTAAACAATGTCTAATGTGCCTAAAAAATTTTTTTTAAAAAAGGTTCCAATACTAAAAAAAATACTTGTGAGAATATAATAATTGTGATATCTATTGTTAGACATTGTAAGTATTTAAGTCTTAAGCCATATATTACACATATTACACAAAATCTATAGTTATGTGACAAATTAAAGGAAAATAACAACAAGCCATGACAAGCCACCAGAACAGCTTCAGTGCACACTGGGGTAGATTCAGAAAGTAATAGTGCTGGTTGCCGTTTTTATTTATTGTTGTTTTTGTATTATTTTATGTGACCAGAGGCCAAGGATGAAAGTCTACAAGCGTTACCTTTAAAGCACTGAAAGACCTTCAGACCCTCAGTGGATGAACACACCGTGCTCCCCCGGGTCACCAGAACAGATGAAGTCATTTGGAGAAGGGAAAGAGTGTGCACTTTACATGGGTTCTGTCTGAAATGTGCAAACCAGATGTGCCTCCAGAGGAGGGGGGTGGAGGAAAAAAACGGCTGACAGGGAGGAAGACAGAGAGAGTGAGAAGAAAAAAGATGTATGGAGAGGAAAGCAATATTTTACCTTATTGCTTCAGCAACTTAAAGAACAAATCAACACAGCACATTTATAAATGTTACCAACACATGCTGAGCTGGTGAATCGTCTGGGACAGTACTGAGAATTGAGCTATCAGATCAGCACTTAAAACTGTATCTTTATACTGTATATAACACAACATGTGAATAAAGAGAGCTGATCAGGTTCATCCCAGGGAGAGGGAGCGAATATGGATGAGGGATCACAGCTACTGGTTCCCCTTCAGTCACCTTAACGGATTATAAGCACAAGGTCAAATCTCTCTCATTCTCTCTACTTTTTTTTTTTCCCTAGGTCCATGTGCTAATCCGCATAACCCACTTCTTCCAGTCATTTATTCTTCATATCTCAATATGGTGGAATCCATAGAGGTTTCGGTTACCAGCTGTAAATATGCTAAGTATATTTACAAATATATAGCCAAAACATGTCTTTTCTAAGTCATTTACCGACATATCTGAGAGAAATGTTGCTATTCCTGACAGTTCTATCTCATTATTTTCTGTCATTATGTCTTTACAAAGTCAGAATAAAAAACTACAGCTACGTGCTAGCTACTATTACATTACTATTATATATATATTAACTAGCTACTGCGTTCTCGGCGTCTGTAATTCTCTGTTGCATAGCAAGAGTATTCTCACAATCCATTAAAGATGTGTTAGCAGCTGTAATTATGCTAAGTGTAATATTAGCCAAATGAAGTCTTTTCTTACTGGTCTACCAACACATCTGAGAGAAATGTCGATATTCCTGAAAGTTCTATCTCATTTTTACTGTCATTATGTCTTTACAAAGTCTAAATAAAAGACTACAGCTACAGTACGTGCTAGCCTCAGTTCTTAGCTAGCTACCATGTTCTCTGTGTCAGTAATTCCTAGCAACAGTATTCTCGCCACATGACCTGGAATTCACAAAATCATTTTTGAATGCAGAATTGAATGTGTGAATGCAGAATTACTTTGAAAGCTGAATATCCATACCTGTTTAAAAAACATATTCCTAGCATTCGTACTTTTCTCAACTCTGTAAATAAGTGCCTTTAAATTCCATATTTAATTTACAACTTTTTTTGTGCAAGAACCCTGCATCTGACAAACACTTTATCCAGGACAGAAGAACATATTTCCAGCCTATAGCTGTTTAAGGAGCTGAAAGGGACATCAGCTAACCAAACAGAAGTGAATTTTAGGAAATGTAGAACTCAGGAGTGATAACAACTCTACTTACAAAGCAGTCTGTCCAGTCCTGAATACTTCAATGAATGCTAAAATGTGCCCACTGCAAAAATAATGACACTTGAAGATATTTACTGGTGTGCCACCTCAGGCAAAAACAGTCCTAACTAGGTGCAGCATTTCTCCTAGAGCACAGGATCAAACGAGAGCAAAGTTAAAGACTATAAAATCAGTTCCCATGCGTGGCTAATTGTAGCCGAGAGGTGCCTTCTAAACTCAACAGACATATGTACTATGTGAGATCGCTGCTCGTTAAGCTGGAGTGGGACTAGATTATGCTTTGCACTGCAAAGGTTAAAATCTCACAGATGCAAATAAAGTCATGTGGAGAACTAAACAAAAACCAAGACTTCAAAGTAATGCGTCCGTAAATGGAGGTGTGTGTATGTGCAACAGGTCAGCCCCGAAATCCCTCTCCCCAGGCTCCTTTGGCCTCAACGCCAGCAATTATCCAGCTAATGCACACCACTTGTAACTGGGGCTCATGCGCACACGCATTCACATACACGATATTAACATTTCTGACACACACTACATCACTTAGAATAATTGCTCAGTGTTCATCCACACACACACGTATATCTATGCTACTGTTGAGGTGTTGAAATTTCCAGACCACCAACCTTCCAAACATATAGGACATGATGTACAGCACTGTTCTGCGCTCGTCAGGAGGTCGGCATTCACACCACATCAAAGCCCTGCTCACTAACACGCTCAGGAGCGAGCAGAAGGCCTCAGAGGTGGTCTAATTGGATGTGACGTTTAATAAAGTGACTCCAATCCGCTTGGCATAAAACTCAGAGCCAAGGGTCTGATACCATCTGCACTCTGGGCCACAGAGCAAACAGTTACAGGCTTCACGAAGACAACGGGCTGTCTAACCTCTTAACTCCCTCACTGCTGATAAAACAGGCTACAGTCCAAACAGGGAAGTAATGCAGTGTTAGACTGAAGAGTGTAACTTGGAATTTCTGACTTCCGATTAGGAAGAAAATGCTTCATCAACTTGGAATGTCTACTCTGAAACTTAGGAAAGTGTCCTCAACCCCAAGTTCAGCGCATGACATCATATCAACATGGCTGCTTACACATTCACCAGTCAATAAAGTATCACTGCTTTACTTTTAAATAAGATCATACCACAGTGCTGTTGAATTTTCAACAGTTTTTTTAATGCACTCATTCTAAAATGTTATCGTTTCTATGGGAAATGAATTTACCGTTTCTAAAAGGAGTCTGAGTATCAGCCCCTTTGCAACACTCAGAGGTAAAACTGTTCATTCAGGGTTTCTGACACGGGGAAGTCCACAGGATAGAGGACGTTGTGGTTTCCTGTTAACACACTACATTTTCTGTCTCATTAGCTTTAAGAGAGAAGAAAGAAAGAGAGCTGGTGAGGGAACGTAAGTGATAACAGGAACTAACTTGTATTACGGAGTTTCCACAACATTTAATGGAACTGTAAATGGATATGTATGTATATGGATGTATGATGTTTATTTCTTTATTAAATAAAACATTGTTAGTATTGAAAAACTGATGTGGTATGAAAGGAATAAAAACACTTCAGAATGTTGTAGGAAAATAATCAAATTCGGGTAATTGTATCTCCGTTGCGGATTACTTTCCAGCACATTCCGATGTTTAATTCCTAAAATAATACATGCTTAAAAATATTGGCACCACCCTGCTGTTGTATTTGTGAGGCCTACAATAGCAGAAACTGTCTGGCTGCTTGTTTTGGTCAAATTCGTCTTAGGTCTGAGGTAAATCTGGTGGGAGGGGTGGGTGGAGTTGCTTTTTTTTTTTAATTCATTTAAAGTTACTAGCATCCAAACATGAAAATTTACTCATTTCAAGTTCTTCTCATTCTTTGCTGGTTGCTGTTAGGATACTGCTGATCTGCTCTGCTCACATCTTTACACTTCCCATATCTTTCTCACTCCCTTTATCTACCCCTGCCCCAAATGTCGTAACCAAAATGCTAAGAAAAAAATTGCAGTAGGACAAAAAATATATACCTGCATGGCCATTAATATGCTTGAAGGTCCCCAAAAGTATAATTTATATCTGCAGGAGTTACAATTACTCTCCTAGATGAAACAGGACTGTTCTGAAATAATTTCTAAAAGCATACTGCTCAGTTTTAGTCATGACCAGTTTCTTTTGATCTCAGGGCTAGCCAAACCTTCCATCTGAAAAGCAGTAAATCTGCATGGTTATAAGTCATCTTAAGTCACATGTAGAACAAACAATTTTCATTTCTATTTAAAATAAAAAATGTTTCTATAGACACGAAGAATATGTACGTCCCTGTCACAGCAAGCAGCTTTCTGGCCGTCTCTATCGGCACCATATGGGAGAAGCATTAGCATCGACACAAATCACACAACGCTCCACTGCGCCACTCTCTGACCTTGGATGCTCCTCAGATCGGGGATTTAACCACACTGAGGGTAAAGTAAGAGCCCTCTGGTGCCCCGCTGGGGTTCCGCCCCTCATTCTAATTCCATTTTCTAAACATATTAGTGACAGAGTGGTTGGTTTTTCTATTCATTACGGTTCCTATGTGCAACTTGGAATTCACACAGGACGGGGAAACTCTGCCAAGACAAAGTGAGTTGGCTTGCAGCTCTTTTTATGCCAGAGTTGTGCTCTTAAATGCTCTTATGGGATATCTGCTAAAACGATGTTATTAAAACAAGCCACACTTTTTCACTCTGAGTCCATGCAGAGCATTTTAAGCTTCCTGATCTGGCCTGAGTTTCCCAAAAGCACTGTTAAATGGTCGAGCAAGACTGACAGTGAACACTCCCTCTCTAGCAGTTGAGATGATTTTAACTTTACAATGCGTTTGGGAAACTTGGTCATCTCTTTAGGTTTTTTATAGCAATGCAATTGTTATAAATGTTTCAAAACACCCAATATATCCTATGCTCATCTCAAGGATCGTAAACATTACTCAAATAAATACATAAAACTTGGTCATCTTTGGTGATTCTTCTAGCCGTTGTGATTGTAAATAAGATCTGAAGATCATGTGACAGCAAATAAAATCACAATTTTTTGTAAAAAGTAAAATTTAATTACCACTCTCAAGCAGAAAATGACCAGAATATAAACAATGCAATAATTCAAATCTGAACTGAATAAATAATTCTATTTTTTTTTTTAGATTTTATTTTATATTAGTTTCCTCATAGAAAAATAGTTTTAATGTTTTTTTTTCCCCCAATGTTTTCAATGGATCATTTTGGCTCAAACAGTCTAGAAAGGTTAAGTAAAAGTTGTGCGCTTTAGGCAAACATTATTTCTCATTTATCATCCTCTGTCTTGACAGAGAACATAGCAAAACAACAATGAATGTTTTCCTTATATAATGCTGCGTTCCATTGTTCTCAGAACTTGGGAACAGATGAGCTCGGACTCAGGAATGTGAAATGGCATGGTCAAAAGTGCAACAATACATTTTCAGTAAAATGCAGAGTTTCATTATATATATAGAAGTCTACTACATTTAAATTTTCCTAATCTGTGCAACAAAATAATTTATACTGCAGTACTGTTGAATTCTCAATTCTGATTGGTCAAAGCACTGGTTTATATTAATGTGCTTGTGTTTATATGTTATTGCTTCTATAGTAACAGCTGATTCACAGGAACTTGTAAGACAGATGCTCCATGAATGCTAAGCCTAACAATAAACTTATTTAAAATGTTGTAATGTCACAAAGAAAAACATCTAATCGTTGATATGGTAAAGAGTTTTTTGTTTGTGTAAACAGTCTATTTTCTATTTATGGAATGAGTCTCCAGTGTAAACCATCAGAAAGTTTTCCACCAATTAGGGCCCAGGTTGTCTTTTTTGTGACAGTAAGTACAATAAAACACAACTTTACGGCTATTAGACATAGTTAAACCCACACACTATTGACTAATAACCAGTTTGACAATTTATGTATATCAGCTGAAGGTTAATTTCATGAGTAAACCTGAAAAAAGAAAGTTGGTCTGTCGTATACACTGTTTATCTTGACTCATGGCTCTGTAATTATAAATATACATCATTTAATGATTACCGTGAAATTCAATATTAAGATTTAATTTAATATAACCCCAAAGCAGACACACTGACAGGAAATATCAAACATACAAGTACAATGAAAAGTAGCATAACTTTACATTAGAGGGAAAGGTTTTGGCTTTCCCGCTTGAAAGGATTCAGTAAAGGTCAGATGTGAGTCATATCTGTGAGGTTACGAGGGTTCTGATGAATAAGAAAAGCTCAGGAAAAAAAAAGGAAAAAAGCAGTGCTGGCTGAAATGAATAGGAAGTGTAATCAGCAGCCGTTAAAGCCATTCATTCATGAGTCTGCTCTCTGAATTAGAGCCCTGGGATTTCAGTTTGACTTTCTTTCACTGGCTCGGATACCTCGTTTTTTATTTCATTTCAAATTCGCAGTATAAAATATAACAGAAGTTTTCAGTGTCGATGACTCATTCATAATGTGCCTTATATAAGAGAGCAAATGGAAGTGGAATGATGTATGCATTAGTAGTTAAGGTGCAGTCACTGTGCACTTTTGAAATGTGTAATGGGAAAAGCACCATGAAAAAAGTGAACAGAAACCGAATCATGACTGATGCCCTCTCGGCGCTCGGTCAGGACCCCCCTACAAAAAAAAATCCCTTCCATATGCAGACCTCTGGCTCCTGCTTGACCTTATTAACCCACAGCACATCCTTTATCCAAGTCCTAGTAATGATGCTCGGCCTGGCCGTGGAAACGTGAGTGACAGCTATAAACAAGCACTGCTTATGCTTGCGAGTGTCTGCCGTCTGTCTATCTGTTTATATGTGTAGTTTAATGGGGTTGAGAGAGAGGGACTGTGTTTGTGTGTGTTTCTTAGCAAGAGTTTAAAGTGTGATGAAGGGAAATATGTCTGTAATGGATTGCATTTACATGTATTTAATAATTATTTGGCAGACTATTTTTTTTTTTTTAGAAAATGTCTTCATCAAGACCTGGCCCAATGTTGAGAAAAAACAAAGGGGTAAAAGTCACATTGGTGCCAAATATGAATAAATGAGCAATAAATGAGAACAATGCCAAAGAGTTGCTGTGTAGCATTTCAGGCATAAAATGTAGTGAGAGAGACAGATATCAGATTTGCTTTGCTTCCCAGAGTATCCTTAGAGAAGACAAAAGCATGGGACAGAAAGACCACACACGTCCTTTTCTTTCAAAAGTCATAGCTATAAGTCGTATTAACGACTTTTATGGGCAAAAGGTGGGCGTGGAGAGTGTAGGTATCTATTACAGTATTAAGCTCTTGGCTGATATACATACTGTAAGGCAGAGTAAAGGTTTAAATGGGAATCATCCCATTTTATTGGTGAGGAAGATCTTGTTTTATAGCAAATAATCAGAAATAAGTTGGAAATAAATTTCCACACACATCACTTACAAGGTAAAGTGTTAATACAGACAGTGTGTCTATGATGCACATTTCTATTGTAAGTTACAGTAAATATGCAAAGATTGCAAAAGGGGTTTATGGAGTGGATAATGTCTGTACATCAGAAATGCGAGTGCACCACGGTGACCTTGTTCCCAAGCAAAAGCTGAGAAAAAGAAGAAAAACATGTCCCCCTTTTCCAATCCCTGAACATGGGCTAGTTTCATGTCTTTTGTGTGGTTTCTGAGATGTAGCTGGGATGAGAAATTTTGTTGAAACCTGGCAACTCTTGTTAATAAAAATAAGCAGGATCACAGTTGAGCATCTAATGTTGCTCAAAACAAGCTTCTGGACTGTAAGCTGGATGTTGTCAAGTCTCAACTTTTTATTACACCGTTACTCAAAAAAGTAGATAGTAGATAGTAGCGTATACCATAAATCAAGTGTGACAGGCTCTTGACTTAATTCTGTTTGAGGATATGTCGTTATTAATGTTGTTCTGATCCACTAAAATCTTTGATCACGAGCCGCTGCTGGTTCCTGCTCAACGGTCCACCTGCGTCTGTCCAATCTCACGATCTTCACTCGTACAGAACCACTGACTAAGTGCTAGAAAGAAAGTACGTCTGTGTATGTGCGTGTGTGTGTGCGTGTGTGTGTGTTTGTGTGGTTTTGGTTGGCACAGGAGTAAATCACGTAACAGATGGTCATTAAGGATTAGTCTGAAGTCTGTCACTGTGGAGCACTCACGCTCACGCTTTGTACGCATTACGAATTTGGCTTTTTAACTATACAATAACTTTTCCAAATACAAAAAAACTAAAATTACATAGTACTCAGGCCAGAATAATAATAAAATTATAATCATGATTATTTTAATGAGTATTTATTACAGCTCATCCAAAAGAGTCAATTCTCAATTCTGATTGGTCAGAACTTGTTACAGAAAATTGTTCAGGCCTAATATTACGTTTAACAATACTGAGTCTCATTCGTCAAGTTGGATACATTCGTATATCGTTGCAGGAGCATTAATGCGACATTTATGAAAATCCGGCTAGTTCAGAAAAATGTTCTTGACCTATATTTGCTCAAATTAAGTCTTCAAATTATGTAATTGTCCTGAGTTACTGCAATTTTCCATACAGAAAACACTTATTTCAATTACACACAAAAACCTAAACGAACATTTTATGAAACTCGTTCATTTCAAATTATTGACTTAAAAGACAGCAATCCAAAACAAATCCGTAAATTAAGACAAATAAGTCTAGTCATTCAATTAGGACAAAAAATGGCACTTAAAAGTTGGAGGAGTTTGTGTGTGTCTGTGGTAGCCGACTCACTGCAGTGGCTGAGCTGCATTACTGGAAAGTTTGGCACATGCCAAGCTTAGGAGCTGCTCTTACACCATTTAGTCGCCATTTCATTGTGTTCAGCTCACTGTGAGCTTTGTCTTTTATGGAATTCTGTGGGAGTCACTAAAAGTAAATCAGCTGTGCTGTACATGCATAGTAATTTACAGCTGAATGGCATTTATTAACATACGCACATGAGTATGAGTGTTACTGAAACTTCTGTTTGTCCTACGAAACTAAACGTGACTTAATTTACTACTTTACTAAATTCATAGAGCTAATCATTTTGTTAGTTACTGATGATGCATATTTCAGTGCGTTATATGTGTAGTCACAATGCTCTCTGCTGCTCATGGGATGTAAAATGATGACCCACACTCACAGCAAGATCCACAGTGTCACAGAGATCCCAAATATTTTGGGAAACTGTGACATCTCAAGTAAAGCAGAAATTTGCAGAGGAGGCTGAATTAGTTTTATTTTCACCCACAAAGTGTTCAAGTGTCCAGGAATGTGTGCGTGTGTGTATGTGTTTGTGTGTGTGGGTGAAAAGAAGTGTTTTCTGCTCTACACTCTCAAGTCTCTCATCATTAATCATGCTGGACAGCTGATCGCCCGCAGGCCAAAGCGAGCATTAGCTCCCCATAGCTAACTCAATAAGCTACGGCACAACTCATAGCGTTTCTCACGATGTGTGCCAACCACAAACCCAAACCCAGATCAAAACCGAATGCAGCCTTAAATCGGGCTGCTTAGGTCATGCTGGCACTGAAGAGTCACCATACTACCAAATTATTTATCTCACTTTTCCTATAATACACTATAACTATGTCTCTCATAATCCTGGGTTTTGAACTCATAACCTTTTGTTCGCTAGATAAACTGAGGTTACTTATTACTGCGTCATCACAAATCAATGACACTTTCAGACAGTAAGAATATTGTAGACAATCTCATATGGGACCTCTAATCTAGGCTTTTATTTATTATTTATTTGAATTAATTGGATCCTAAGGCTTGCTTACATTCATATTCATACATACCAATACAAGGAGACAGCAATGCTATATACTATTCTAATATACTGAAAGAAATATTAATATATTTTGATATATATGAGTTCCATTAATAATATAATAGAGTGTTTTTTGTGCTTTGATTAAAATATGATATACGCTTTTTCTCCTCACTAAATCATATATTCTAAATTGGAGACTTTGTAGTTCTTGATATGTTAACATAAACTTGTTTGTGAGCTCTGTAAATATCTGATGTCTTAGTAATTCCACTCGTAGTACATAATTTCTGGGCAACTTTTACACTCTGAATTGTTATTAATGGAGTATTCAAGATATATGTGTATTTTTCGGTAAACACACTTTCTAATATTTTTATTTTCTTGACATCATCACTATCTTCTTATTTTCAGTCAAATTTTGACCCTGATCTTTTATGCTTTTAAAAGCTTTTTATCAGCCAAAAGTCTTACACAATTTTCATTTTCTGCTTTCTCTGTAACATGTTAACTTCAAGAGAGATTGCATGATCATGTTATAGATTTGAACGCATGATAAAAATAAAATGTAAAATGTTTTTATGAATTACTCAAAATGTACCCAAGTAGCCATTTTGGTGCTTTTTTCTGGAGCTATGATGCTAAATTAGCTACCAAGTAGCGGAAGCTTGTAACGTGTTGCTAATCATCACACAAAATCCGTGTCTAAATCATCAATCACCTTAAAAGACAGGGTTTACCTCAGTAATGCAATTTGTACACAAACAGCTTCATTATATAAGCATGATGATAGCTTAGCTAGACGCTAAGCTTCTGTTACTTGTTAGCAAATTTAGCCTTGTAGCTTCGGTGCAAAACTAAAAAAGTAAAACTTTGGACACTGGCTGATAAAAATGTGTTACATGATTACACGGCAATCACGCTTGCTCACTCTGTTGACTGGAGTGTCACGATTTTCAGACGTTCTCAATACATGTGGTGAACAGATTCACAGGCTAAAACACACAAACACACACACGCACACACACACAAACACATGTATTTGCCTGATCTTTCTCTGCCTCAAGATGAAGTGTGATCATAAAGCACCTGCTCTATATTACATACTACATTATACTACTACACACACACACACACGCACACGGGTATATATTCACGCAATGCAATAATCCATATGTGGTGAGAACAGAGACAGATGGAGTTATAAAGAGTGCTCGAGAGTGAGATGTTTTGTATTTTATTCCTAAAAACAGCCCATGAAGAGCTATCATGTAAATCTACCTCTAACCTTATCTCTAACTTTGATAACGCCACCACCTACATGTTCGCTAAAATGCACGTGAGGTGCTCCATGTTGCTTGGATACAATTATATTTTTGGTTTAATTACAGATAGGACACGAGGAGACGCAGCAGTCAGACAGCAGGACGCCAGCATTGCTCTCACCCAGAAACTAAAAGTGTTAGAGATGAGGGAACGGTTTTAAAGAGACTGATGAGTCTCCAGAACGGCGCCTCTTCTCTGGAAGTGCCTCGTCCTAACAGCTCGTCCCTCACACTTCCCACACACTTCCCATTTTCAAAACTCATTTATCTTCCCAAGCTTATAAACTTATACCCAACTCATAGCATTTTGTATTCTCCAAAACTGCACTGGAGTCCTTTTGTATGTCTATTCATGTTTGTATATACAGTATGTGTGTTATGTGTGAAGTTTTTACTTATTGTATCTTCAACCCTATTTGAACATGATTAGTAATGTAATAACTACTGATGTATCTCTGGGATTTTAGTCCAGTCCAACTCCATTATGTCAGGAAGATTATGCTTTCTTTTAAGTACTATAAAAGGACCAGTAAAAATAACACCAGTGATATACATTGATCAGCCATAACATTAAAACCACCTGCCTAATATTGTGCAGGTCCCCCTTGCGCCACCAAAACAGCTCTGACCCATGGAGGCATGGACTCCACAAGACCTCTGAAGGTGTGCTGTGGTATCTGGCACCAAGACCTTAGCAGCAGATACTTTAAGTCCTGTAAGCTGCAAGGTGGGGCCTCCATGGATCGGACTTCTTTGTCCAGCACATCCCACAGATGCTTGATCGGATTGAGATCTGGGGAATTTGGAGGAAAAATCAACACCTTGAACCCTTTGTCATGTTCCTCAAACCATTCCTGAACAATTTTTGCACTGTGGCAGGGTATGTTATCCTGCTGAAAGAGGCCACTGCCATTAGAGAATACCGTTGCAATGAAGGGGTATACTTGCTCTGCAACAATGTTTAGGTAGGTGGTACGTGTCAAAGTAACATCCACATGAATGCCAGGACCCAAGGTTTCCCAGCAGAACATTGCCCAGAGCATCACACTGCCTCCGCTGGCTTGCCTTCTTCCCATAGTGCATCCTGGTGCCATCTCTTCCCCAGGTAAGCGACGCACACGCACCTGGCCGTCCACATGATGTAAAGGAAAACGTGATTTATCAGACCAGGCCACCTTCTTCCATTGCTCCATGGTCCAGTTCTGATGCTCACGTGCCCATTGTAGGAGCTTTCGGCGGTGGACAGGGTCAGCATGGGCACTCTGACTGATCTGCGGCTATGCAACACCATATGCAGCAAACTGTGATACACTGTGCGTTCTGACACCTTTCTATCATAGCCAGCATTAACTTTTTCAGCAATTTGTGCTACAGCTCTTCTAGGGGATCGGACCAGACGGACTAGCCTTCACTCCCCACGTGCATCAGTGAGCCTTGGGAGCCCATTACCCTGCTGCCGGTTCACCGGTTGTCCTTCCTTGGACCACTTTTGGTAGGTACTAGCCACTGCATACCAGGAAAACTCCACGAGACCTGCCGTTTTGGAGATGCCCCAGGCGTCTAGCCATCACAATTTTGCCCTTGTCAAAGTCGCTCAGATCTTTTCTAGCACTCAATCTTTTCTATCATCTCACACCGAAACCAAATTTAGCACAATAAAATACAGCCTAAATTTAAAAGAACGACTGTTCTGCGGGCTTTAGCTAGTCCTACTAATAATCAAACTTGTGCAGTCGTGAGCCCTATAAAGAGTGATTATAATGAAGTGCAAAACAATCATTTTTTTCATAAAAAACATATGAACGTAGTATGTATGGACATTTTGATTTCGTACATGGCGAAGACAGTCCCATTTTTCCCAAATGAAAAGTGAAATGTATTAGTATCGTGATTATCATTATGATGATGACTATTATTATTAAAGCATCTGTCAACATGGTTTTAAACATTTAAAAAATCCTTGTGGTACTAAATATGGAAAGATTTCAACCAAGAAATTCAGAAATATTTGAATTTACTGCCGATAATAATTTCACAAAAGAAGCTATAGGCTAGATAATAGAAAGAAACTAATATTTGACAACAACAACAACAAAAAAACAACAAGTTGACATTAAAAGCGCCTCTCCTAATGTCCTCATCAAGAAATCCAAATTCTGTCAATATGCAAATTGGACACACCCTTTTTCCTATGTTAAACCTCATTGGCTCTTATATTTTGTGATGTAATAACACTTGGCTGTGATACTCTAATGAGATTTCCAGCTCCAGCAAAACCACTGCAATGACAATTTCCACATGTAAATGAACTCCTGCCAAAATCTTTTAACCATAAATAATGTTTTATGTAGTTTAGGGTGACTTTAATTATGCGATCAAAGCCAAAGAAACCATATATTACTACCAGAACCCACAACTTGAAATAAAGTGTCATTCCCATGCAGGAGACGTCATACCCAGAGAAAAATTCTTCACAAACCCACAGACCCGAGCACCCATCTCAGAAAAAAAAACTTCTGAAACACATTATTAGGCAAACAAACAGCACTCGGCCC